>NC_056736.1:370561297-370709572 GCF_019279795.1 Protopterus annectens | reverse complement strand
TCTGCCTTTTAGGCACAAATACCTATGTTTATACAGTTGAGAGTTTGAGTTGTTGCTCTCTCCCCTCCTCTCTTCCTTTGAGGTAGGCATGGATGGATTAACAGGAGAGACCGTTCCGACAGCTATGGGAGCAGTGTTGGGGATCTGGCCTCCAATCTCTGCCTCCGTGTTATTACTTATTCCTGTGACTCTCATTTAAGGATATTAACTCATGATTTGTCACCATTCTGTTGAGTTCAGACAAGCTTCCCGCTGTTTGCTCTTCTCAGACTCCTTTTTGTGTATACCACACCCTCTGGCCCCTTCTTGCGAGGGGTTCCCCTGTTTCCCTTTGGTATGCTTTGCTAAACCTTTGGATCATTGGTCTATTGAACTTTTATGATCGTATGAAGTTGTGGTGTGGACATTGGGGTTCTTCTCCCTGGTTTGGCCCAAGGAGATGCCTCTCCTACACACTCTCTCTCTCACGCTATATATATCACTGACAAGTTAACTTATATGTTTAAATATGTACCTTACAAACCCTACAGTCATACCATCTGGGATGTGCACAAGCTCGTCTGATCTTGGAGACAGAGTAAGCTCGGGCCTGGTTAGTTATTGGATGGGGGAGACCACCTGGGATCTCCGGGTGCAGTGGGCTGAGGTCAAGATTCTAGATTTTATTCTCCCTGTTTAATACTAATCTATTGCATATCATATCAGTTCAGCGCTTTCCTCTTCTCTTAAACTCACCTTAGCCCCCCCCCCCAGGATGTTTGCCTATGATATGACAGTGGTTGTGGTTCACCTGAGCTCCAAGCATCCTGGTTGTTCCATGTTTAGGTAACTGATTCTTCCATTACCTTATCCTGATGGCATCTTCTCCCAGCCAGGGATTACCTATTATTCTTTCAAATCTGTAGATCCCTGCGCTTTTCAGTAAAGCTGTCTAGTCATATCTACTCCCAGTACTCAAGGTCTAGGAGTCTGCTCCCTTTGTATTCCGTGGAACAGACTGTATCTTGCTTATTCTTCATGGTACATCTTTAAGCAACCCAGTAAGGGAATTCTGTCCCTTGTTGTCCCTCAGCAGTTCTGACCTTACATACTGTTAGTCACATATCAACTTACCAAAACGTTCATATACAGTTTTTCCGTAGGAGTTTTTGGCAGGTTGATGGTCTGCTCCTTTCATTCTCAGCCTGCAGATGTAAAAAAAAAAAAAAAAATCCACTGTACTTCGCAAATGTCATTTCTGCTAGTGGTCCATATCAGACTACCCCTCTTCTAGTCTAGCTGTCTCTTCCTTCTCCTTAGCCACTGTGATCTCGGACACCTTCCGCTGGAGGTGCAAAAGTACTTCATTGGAAAATGCAACTAGGTGAGGTGCTCTGTTGCAGATGCCTAGTTTCATTTCTACATCCTAGAGATGTGAATACCCGCTTTCCCTTTTCGAATTTTGCATAATCTTTAGGGTGCTCTCCCCCTAGGGACTATTACGTTGCATACTGTTATTAGGTCAGTAGTGTGGCATTCCTTTTTCCCCAGAGGAACCTTTCTTACCCTCTTTGTGGACAGGCTATGAATTTCTAAGAATGGGCTTGTATCTTCAGTCCTTTCCTTACATCACATATGGCTAGTGGTCTAGCATACAGACTTAGCCTGTTGTCTTGGTTCCTAATGTATGGTCTCTCATCCAGATTGTCTGAATCTTTCTTCAGACATTGGAGCCATCTTTTGCTGTGCCCTCACATTTTTTTCTGTTAAACATCACGTGCAGCAGCTTGTGTCTCTCTCATCTGATTAGTTTATTGACTATTTTTTAAGCTGGTTTATACTAGAAACTGTCTAGATTTGGCTGACCCTCTGAGAGCTCCTCTGTTATCTCTACATATACCTCATCTGATCTTCCTTCTCTTTAAATTTTTCTGTTGAAGTCTGTGCTGCAGTTGTTTGCTGTAAGACTTGTACCCTTGTGATGCCCTTACAAGTGTACATTGTCTCCAGGGTAGAGCTTCCTTGGGTTGATAGAGCTCTGGTGTATCCTTCCTTGAGGGCCTCCCAAGAATCATGTAGCTGGGGACTGTACCCATCAGTGAGGAAGAATGAAGGGGATAACGTCATTAGGAGTTATGTACTTACCATAACTTGGTATATGTGTTACCCTCCTTCATTCTTCCTCCCCTTCCCTCGGCCTAGTTTTCTAGATGGATATGGTACATTACAGGGATGTCAAGTTCCAAGGTTTCAGATGTTGTTGCTTCTCCTCCATCCTGTTATAAATTAGTAGGCATAAGCAGCAAACTTGATCTGAGGAGTTAGAGATGACGTGGTGCATTATGGGAGGAGGGAGGAGCTCGAGATTGAGATCTGAAGTCTGGGAGAAGTGGCTGAGCCGGATCCGAGGATCAGATCAGAGACCCATCGGTGAGGAAGAATGAAGGAGGACAACATGTATACCAAGTTATGGTAAGTACATAACTCCTATTTCTATAGCCTCCATTAAGGAGATCTTTATAACTTCATGTATACCAATAGTCATTCTAGGGAGTTTAGTAGTTAGGCCATTGTGAGGTGTGCCACCTGTTTTTACCACTGACTTAACTCACAAAGACTCTGCTCCCTAACAACAGTACATCTCTGTTTCTGTAGTTTGCATTAAAGAATCTAATGTGGTGTATTTTCAGGGCATATGCAGACAATTCCTCCTCCTTCCTAAGAGAGACAAGCAGGCATAGCCTCATTATTTCTTTCCTTTCACACCAGCTTGTCCATTGTTCGGAGAACTCTGGTTACCTAGGACATAGAGCTTTTTCCCACTATACTACACATCAGGCTTGGAATAAACTATTTTAAGGAGTTTTATAAGTTAGTTTAGTGGGTTTTGTCAATTCTGATAATTCTAATATGGGCTTTAAGTAAAGGACCTTATCAGTGGAAAGACTGATTTGCATCTTATGGAGCATATTGTAGCAGAGCTGATACCAGCATTAAAGTTCATCATAAAGCGCAAAGAGGCTTAGTATGGTTGAAGAAATATTGGACTTGTCAGAATACCAGGATGCAAAGGAAGAAGCACCAGCAGTAGAGAACACATCTTTTATTCTTCGTTGGAAGTTGGTAATATGCCTACATAGACTATGATGTGCAGTAATGGAGACCTCATCTTTGCAAGCACATAAAATGTACACAGTTCAAAGTCCACTTACAAAAAAATGGATCAATAGCACTGTTAAGATCAGCTAGAAGAACTTAACATACAGTCTTAAGAAGAAAAGAGTGTTTGGGGAGTAGGTGGCATTACATTGAAATACCTCACAGGAATCATCTAAGTCCATGTAGGTAGTATCAGAAAGCAGATATGCGAGAATAAGAGAACACCATTTGAACATCCATTTGCTCAGGAGAGCTTTATGGATTGATCTTTTCGGGTGGTAAGTAACTGCAGATAGATTTCCCGAAGAGGTAATAATGTAAAAACACTGCATGAAAGAGATTTAAGGTGGTTCTTTTAATGTCTGAAAAGAACAGGAGAGTATTATATAAGCATGTCATGTGCCATTTGATTTTGCATGTTTAGTCTGATACTGTACTGTCAATTGTTTGCTTCCTTTCTGCAGATTGGCAGTGAACAATGCCACATTAACTGGAACAGTGTTAAAAATTACCGATCGCAGTCAACGGCAGAAGTTACAGCTGAAAGCTCTTGATACTGTACTTTTTGGACCCCCACTATGTAAGTTATGCTTTGCATACAGCTGTCCTTCATGTTACAAAGATTTTGTTTTATCTGTTGAATACTGACTGCAGTGCATACCCTGTCTGTATATTTTGACCAAAAGACTACTTAAGAGCAGAGTAGGCAAGGATCTGGCTTGCCACAGGGAGAGGACCATTTTTTTATGTATTTGTTTATTTCGCTCTTTAAATGATGAGCTGAGGAACCAGATCAGAGACTGGATACTGGTGCTTGATGTGCCAGCTGTGACTCTGGATGTTGAGACAGTTGTTAAATATGAATCCTTACTAACCAGGTTTGTCATAAGAGACACATTTACAGTCTACTTTTAGATGCATTTTGAGAAATTTTCTAACATGGCTTACATTATCTGCATTTCTGATCATTTGGTAAAAATTATTTTGTGTTGGTACAGGTCACCCAACACTACAACCTGTGAGAGATGCACTTATCTAGCCAAACTGGAGGTAAAGCTCTCTCCAACCAAGACTGAACTTGACAGTCATGAGGAGAAGGTAAACATTTGCACCACACCACACTCATCACATAGTCTCACTAAATCTACACCACCAAAATCCACACATAGTAACACAAAAACATTCACGGAGGCTCTCAATAATAATCTGTCTAAGCAACAGAGACCTCCAAAGCAGAAGCGCAAGCAACCTCCATCCCCCAACACAACCAAATGACACATAGCCCACAGACTCAGTGTGCCACTCAACCACAGCCAATAAGGCAAAACAACGTACCCAACACACTAGTCATAGGTGACTCTATAGTCAGGCACACTGATGTCCCACTCACCAGGCTAAACAAGGAGAAGGTTACTGTCAGCTGCCTATCGGGTGCCAGGATCCGCCACATAACCCACGCACTCAGGTCACTCCACAACAAGTACAAATATGACTGTCATTGTTCATGTTGGTGTGAATGACCTGAGACGTACCTCCCTGGACTACATGAAAAGAGACATGGAAGAGCTCTCTGATCTTGTAGCCCAGGCAGGTATGACCCTGGCCCTGAGTGGTAGTCTGCCATCGTCAAGAGTGATACCGCAGTACAAGAACAAAATGATTGACTTCAACAATTGGCTAAGCTTCTGGTGTCATTCTGAGGGGATCCCTGCTTGGGATGACATGGTCGACAGACCACGATGCTTTGCCACAGATGGCCTGCACCTGTCGCCCCTGGGATTCCGGATACTGGCTAAGGCTCTTGCTGCCCTTATAGTGCCTTTTTTAGGCAAGGTTCAGATAACAAATTCACCACCATAACAGTAACAGGCAAGCAAAAACTGAGGGTAATGCTACTCAATGCTAGAAGTCTAAATCTCAAAATGCAGTCACTCGAGGCACTCCTTAAAATGGAGAACATCGATATCTGTGCAGTGACTGCGACCTGGTTCAAGGCTCCAGAGAGCACCCCTGCACCTACCAGGCTATAACTCATACCACACTTTTCGGCCATGTAACCTGGACTGAAACACCAAAGGCGGAGGTGTGTCCATATTCATTAAGGATATCCACACCTCCAGGCTAGTTGCTCAGCATAATGCATCCAAGGTTATCCAAGTGCAACTAACTCTGGGCAAAACTGCAATTCAAATTGTAGCTTGCTACAGATCCCCCATCATGCCCCAGGATTCTCACTCCTCTTTTCTTGGTGTACTGGAAAATATTAGGGTTCAACCAAACACCCTAATAATGGGCGACTTCAACTACCCCACCATTAACTGGGAAAACTACTCGTGTACCAACTCCTTAGCTCAACGCTTTCTGGAATTCATAAACTCCAATGCACTGGATCAACTTATCCACACCCCTACCAGGGGCAACAATATCTTAGACCTAGTCATTACCAACATGGGTGACTGGTGTTCCACACCTGAAGTCAACTCCTCGTAGGTCGATCCGACCATAAGCTAATTACCCTTGATATCCACATCCCACCCCCACCTCCCATTGAGGAAACCACAGTAAAAAATTTCTCCAAAGCCAACTTCATGCTTCTTAATACAGAAGTGGTGAACTTCATGACACCTATGCAGATGGACAATACAGTTACGATTGCTGAATCCTACACAAGTGCACTCTATAAGCAGTTACACGAGTGCATGGATCGTGTTATCCCAAACAGAACCAAGATGCTATCCTCCAATCTGGTGGTCCCCTGCCATAAACAAACTGTACAACAGAAGGAAGAAACTGTTGCAAAAGAGAGTAAAATCCCATGAGTGGAGGAGCTCCCTTGTCAGCCTCAGTAAGAAGCTGAGTTCCCTTATAAGATCCTCCAAAGCTAGCTACGAAAACAAAATCTCCACTCAACTACAACGCATTCTATAGCTATGTCAAGAATCTCGATGGCAACACCCAGATCTGCTCTGAGTTACAGCACAAAGGCAAGAAAATTACAGAACCAACTGATATTGCCAACATCCTGGCAGATAGGTTCAGTGCTAACTTTACCCCCATCTCACCTCCTAAAGGGCCCATATCTATACAGGAAGAATGCAGAGTCCCTGTAATCACAACTACGCAGGTAAAAGCTGCACTCTCTAAAGCCAAAAACACAGCA
Organism: Protopterus annectens; assembly: GCF_019279795.1. Lineage (NCBI taxonomy): Eukaryota > Metazoa > Chordata > Ceratodontiformes > Protopteridae > Protopterus > Protopterus annectens. The sequence continues at coordinate 370,703,274 of NC_056736.1, read as the reverse complement.
TCCATGGGACCAGACAACATCTCAGGCTGCGTTTTACACGATCTTCAGAACAAACTGGCTCCCCACTTAAGCACCATGTTCAATAATAGCCTCGCATCAGGCTTTGTGCCCACTGAATGGCGCACAGCAACAGTTATCCCACTCCACAGAGGGGGGAGCCACCACCGATCCTGGGAACTATCGACCTATTAGCCTGACGAGCCTGGTCTGCAAGGCCATGGAAAGTATCATCATGGGACTCATAAGCAAAGACATTGGTAACCTCCAAACTCTGGATCCCACCCAGTTCGGGTTTGTGAAAGGCAGATCATGCCTCCTGAACCCGATCAACTTCTTTGAGGCAGTCACTGAAGCCGTAGATGAGGGTAAGGTGGTTCACACAGCCTATTTTGACCTCGCCAAGGCTTTCGACACCATCCCCCATTCTGGAATTATAGCTAAACTCACTAAACTAGGTATAAATCCCTATGTCACAAGATGGGTTGCCAACTGGCTCACTGACAGAACCCACACTGTAAAAGTTGTAGACTCCAAATCTGACCTCAAAGCAGTGACAAGTGGAGTAACACAGGGTTCTGTCTTGGACCTCTCCTGTTTGGTATTTACTTCTCTGAAGTACAGGCTAACACAGAAGGCCTCTGGCTAATGACTGCAAACTAGGAGCCATAGTCAAGTCCCCAAATGATGTGGACATCCTACAGAAGGGCATCGCTGACAGATGCCTGGTGTCACAGCCATGGCCTCAAGCTCAATGCCAAAAAGTGCAGTGTCATCCCCTTTGGTAAAAACTCTGTACCCATGAACTACCACATAGGAAGCAATCTACTTAACACTGAATGCGTGATGAGACCTTGGGACCCAGGTGGACAGTAGTCTTTCCTTTGATAGTCACATCACCACAGCAGTCAGGAAGTCGTCCTACATGGCAAACCTCATCATAAAGGGGTTCTCATCCAGGAAAAAAGAGGTCATTGTTCCCCTCTACTTGACAGTCATTAGACCCATTATAGAGTACAACGCCCCTTTTGGAATGTACCTCACAAGACATCTGCAGCAGCTGGAAAGGCCACAGAAGTACCTCACAAAGTGGATTACTGGCCTCAAACAAATGCCCTACACTGACTGCCTCAAAAAACTCCAGCTTTACTCTGTAGCATATCGCCTACTCCGAGGTAATCTCTGCCTAACATATAAAGCTATGTCAAACCCAGAGCTGTTGGACATGCTCCACCTAAAGAAATCCCAATCCCTCCGAGCTACACGCTCTAGAGACCTAAACCTTGTCACCACAATAAAAAGGACATGCTGAAGGGATCGATTCCTGTCCCAGAGACTTCCCATACTCTGGAACAGGCTACCCATCTATGTCAAGCAAAGTTCTTCATTAGCACTCTTTAAGAAAAATCTTCATGAGTGGATGGGAAATAGGAAATACACCCCGGGGATCACTTCTGTGTTTCTGCTCGACAGTGGCACAGGAAAATAACTTTCTTGGGTGGCGTAAGCCAAGGAACCTTGTTGGCTAGGCTTACGTAGGCCCTTGGGCCAATAGCCTAGTACCTACCTATGAACTCCTTTCTAATGAACTGAAAGTAGATTGTGGCCTATAGAGTGTAGCTCTTTACTGATTCCTAAGACGGTAGTTGATGTTCTTCTATTCAGTGTTGCAGTATTTTTTACATGTGGGAAGTCCTCCACCCAAATGACCCGCTGTCCGGCCAGCATACAATAGCTTTTAGCTACTGCAAGGTGTGTGGGATTGTCACATGTATGTGCTAACAGTGTCAGCCATAAAAGGACGTCTGCATGTGCAGTCCTCTAAGTTTTTCTACCGCCATTCGGAACATTTGACTCGTACGTCGGTCTGATGCTGGATTCTGTCGGTTGCTGCCTGTTTTCAGATAAGTGCCCCAGTGGGGAATTGTTTCTTTGCTACTGCCTTTAGTATTTATTTCATGTCATCCAGGAAGGGCAGGTGTAGGTGTGGAAGGCAGATTTCACATAAAGACACTGATGATCTTTGTCTTTTCAGCTTAGGCTCTCGTCACAACCATCGCTCCTGTTCCATCTGTCATGCCTTTGTCCCTAAAACTTTATGTTGCTGACTTTCAGCTTTGAATACTTATTTAGAGAATCAATGACTTAAATGTCTAGCTAAGGACATTATGGAAGGTTCTGTGGGTCGTTCTGCTGAGCTGATTTTGAAGAAGGTTGGCAAGCCTAGGCTGAATCCTCTTTGGCTGCACCTCTTTCCGCCGAGATATCCCTTGAGGTTAGTGAAGACAGTGTGGTACATTCAGAGTTTAGGTGTGGTGGTTCTGCGTGAACTGCTGCTAAGGATTCAGACCTAGATTCATAGGTGTGCACAAGGCTAATGGCTCTGGAGCCTTTACAAGCCTAGCCCCAAAAAAAAATTGCCCAGGCACCGTGCCACCCAATATTAGTTCACAGTGCCCATATCGAGTAGGGCAACTGGAATGATCCCTGGAGTGAACTTTGTTACCCATCCACTCATCAAGATATCTCTTGAAGAAGGCCAGCGAGGTGCTCTGCTTGACATGAATGGGAATCTTATTCCAGAGTGGCATGTCCTCAGAGGCAGGCAGACGTCCATTTCGGATAGTCAAGGGGAACCATGGCTCATTGTGCTTGAGAGCCCTAGGGGGGTTCCTCCTACTCCAGCTAGGGAACTTATTCCAGAGTCTGTCATAAACGTTAGGCCTACATCGGGTTCTTCCATTTCTCATCATGCAGAAATGCATGCTAAGAAAAAGCAAAAAAAAAAAAAAAAAAATACTCTGGTCCCTTCCTCAGCGCAGTCTGTTTTGGGATACCTTCTGTCAGGGTGGTGATAAAGGCTCTGCTGGCTTTGAAGCCTTCCCTTGCTGTCTCTGTTCCTTCCTTCACTTCCTCTCCTGTTCAAAGAGTTAGGGAACAGGTATTATCTGATGATGAGGATGATTCTTCCTTAGATGAGGATTCCTTAGCATATTCTACATAAATTACCATCCCTTTAGAATATGCCTCTCCAGAGGAGGAATCCAATGGTGGGATTCACCAGTAGAAGAGATTTCTTTTGGGGACACCATTAATAAGATGAGGGACTTTTGTAAATGAGACTCTTCACAGATTTCAGAGTAACACAAAAAAAGGTATTATGATCTTCTACAAATGGAAGTTCCTTCCCCTTCTGCTGTGCCTCCTGTTATGCCAGCTTTCTTGGAGGAAGAAAGAAATGCATCCAAGTCCCCTGACTCACAGGCACCTGCTCCTAAAAGGCCAGATAGGTTTTATAAGGTGCCTGATGACTGCAAATTCTTGTACAAGTGCCCTTCGGCTGATCCAGCAGTTGTCCCCATTGCCTCAGATGAGTGTTATCTCCTTCCTCAAAATTACTTCTTTCTGATAGAGGTTAAGATTCTAGAAAGACTTGGTAAGAAAGTTTATAATTCTTCCACTTTAGCCATCAGAGCTGTGAATTGCCAAACTCGTATTTCCAGGTATTCTTTGTCCCTACTTTCTCAGGCCTCTCAAGCTCCTGCTGAACTTCCAGATTCTGAAATTAAAAACTCTGGTTACATCTCTTTTAGCAGCTTCTTCTCAAGTGGCTAGGCATTCAGTTAAATGTAGTTATGATTTTGTTGAGGCATCCTCTAGAGCAGCTGCTTTTGGTTCTCTATTTAGAAGACACTCTTGGTTGAGGCTTCAACCATTGCCAGATGACATTAAAGCAAAATTGCTGAATGCACCTCTGGATATATCTGCTCTTTTTGGTTCTGCAGCTGCAGACTTATTTAAGGACTTGCAGAAGGGAAAGAACTTCAAGGTTTGAAGTCCCTATCTGAAGTAGTTAACTTCATTTGATCAGCAACCTGTGGGTTACGTATCCGATATGGATCCGAGCCGGCAGCATACCAAGCTAAAGATCCGAGCTCCAAGCTCCACTCCCTTACCCATACTACCCTGCGACCTCCTTCCAATCCCCAGATCTCATTTGCCGCGGCTTTGCTAAGCACGGGATTCCTCGAGCTCCAGGCGAGTTTAGTATTTTCCTCTTTATATATAAAACATTGGGTATTTAGTTGTTGGAGTGTTTGTGTGTAGTATTTTCTGTTTTGATAGATATTCGTTTTTCTTCTTACTTTACTCTATATCCCCTCTTACCCTTCGTTTCTCTATCACCTAATAGGCCCCTTTTTTCCTTCAGGTGTGCGTGAGAGTGTGGGTATGGCTGATAGTGCACTTAGAAAAGATAAGCTTTTGGCTGAGTGTGACCATAAGCTGTCACCAGCGGATAGACACAGTGCGTTCTTTGCTTGGGGGTGGCCCATCTTTCCTCAGGCTGCCAAATTGGCACAGCCTTTAATCTCTGGGCCTTGAGAGATAGGAAGAATAAGCTGATTCTGGCGGGCCTCCTACCTGCTGAATCGGCTTCTTCTTCCTCCTCTCCCTCTGTAGTGACAACCGCAGCTGCGGTTGCCCAACCATTTGGCCCTCCTCCCCTGACTGGGACTCACCCTCCCACCTCATCTCAGGTAGGCAAAAAAGATAGGAAAGAGAGAAGGGACAGAGAGAGAGAAGCCACAAATGGCAGGCCGAATTAGACCCCTCGGCCCCTCCCGCCAAGGTTCTCCCTTCACCATCGAGGACTTCCAAGCCTTCCTCCCCATGGCTCCTTTCCCCACACTTCTCTCCAGAGCCAGAGGAGAAGGCCCAACCATCTTCGAGGTCGTTGCGTTGGCTCTCCCAACCGGCTTCAGCGGCCTCGTCCAGATCTACTAGAAGCCTCTCGGAGGCAGATATAGACCGGATGATGCATCGCTTTTTACAGACTTAGCTGCAACACCCCCCCCCCTTCCGGGTGGGGGGAGTTTAGCTCCACTGTTTGCCCCGATAGCTCCTTCTCCGATCCACTACCGGGTTTTGGAGTCTTTCGATCCGAGGAGCCTCGGAGTCAGGGCTGATGGTTATTGCTCCCTCGACGCCGGCCATGCCCTCGAGCCTATTGGATCCCTTTTTGGATCCGATGCCTGGCTCTCGGCTTCGAGAGCTCGGAACCGAAAAGGGGCGAGTGTGTCTTTGGCTCCGTTGTGGTCGGAGCACATAGTCCACTCGGATCCGAGCGCTTCGGCTCCAACACTGATCCCTTCGTCGGATCCAAGGGTGCCGGCCACCTGTCTTAGAGAGGCCGGTTCCCCTTCGACATTCGACGTTGTGGAGAGGGTTCTCTCTAGAGGATCGAGACCCCTCGCTCTGTCCTCAGGATCTGCCCCCACTCCCTCGCAGCTCGGTTTGCCCTCCATCATTCAGTCCCAGGGACAGCCTGTGTTGTTGATGCCCCAGCCAGTTCCCCTGGAGGAACACCAATCCGTTGGTGAGCCCCCTTCGGACAGTCCGCCCCCCCCCCCGAGGAGATTCCTCTCAAACACCTGTGCAAAAGGAGGCACTTGGACTCCCCTGAGTCCCTCACTGAGGATACCGATTTGGAGTAAGGGGAAGGTTCTCCCAAGTCACCCCCCGATGACGTCTCCTTCAGAGACGTTATGGAAATGCTCCGCCAAAGGGGGTGGGGTCCGCCAAAAAGCCTTCCTTGGATGAGTCGGTATTCCTGGAGGCGTTCGACACAGGCCCATCTACCTCTTGGGTGTCACCCCCCCCCCCCGGCCAACCCTCTGGTCGACCTGATTACCACCAGGGCGTGGAAGGAACCGGACACTGTAGAGCCTATACCCAGGAGGCCTGACAAGATTTTGGGCCCCCCTGCAGACAAAGCTTTGTGGAGCAAGGGTTCCCCTGTAGATGCCACGGTGGTGGCGGCCACCAAAAAGGAACTAGCTCAGAACAGTTCTTCAGTCCACCCCCCCTGACAAGGAGTCCCGGGCAGTGGACCGTATTGGAAAGCGGATGTGTGCTTCAGCTACCTTCTCTATTAGGGCACTGAATTACTTGACCCATGTAATCAGACTGCAGCGGGACCTGGTTAAAGAGTACGCTAAGTCTCCCCCAGAGTCCATGTTGGCTGAGGATAAACGGACTTTCTCGGCTCGTATGGCCACTCTCAAATCAGTGTCAAATACGTCTATACGGCTACTCTCCCACGCCATGGAAGGAGCCGCTAGAGCTAGCGGGTCGGGTATCGCCTTAAGGCGTCATGCCTGGCTTCGGCTTTGCAATTTCTCAGAACCTTTCAAGGCGTCCTTCATGAATGCACCCTTTGACGGGTCTACCCTTTTCGGGAAGACCGTCCGCAAGACGGGAAAATGCTGACAGCCATCTGAATTTGCTTCTCTACCCCTCCAAGGTCCTTCTCCAGGAACCAGCGAGGGCAGAAGATGATGTGGTTCCGGAAATCTCAGCAGGCCCAGAATGCTCAGGACTCCTCCTACCCCAGAGGCAGAGGAGGACAAGGTGGTCACTGGCCCAGAGGCAGAGGGGGTCCGAAGAACTTCGGGTCACAGGAACCCTTTTCCGACCAACCCACGCAGCAGCCCTGAGGGGTTGCCCAACTGCTCCTCTCTGGAGGCAGTCGGGGGGGCATTTTTCGAGGCACCTGGCTCAGTGGAAGTCCATCACAACAGATCTCTGGGTGTTTCAGATAATATCCAGAGGCTATTCAATCCCCTTCATAAACAAGCCCCCTTACTCAAGGCGCCTCCCAGATGTTCCACCCTCTCAAAGGGAAGCCGCGGCTTTGGAAATAGAAAAGCTGTTAGAAAAAAGAGCCATCCAGCATGTGCCCCCAGACCAGTCCGGATCAGGCATCTACTCCAGGTTCTTTCTGGTGCCAAAAAATATGGGGGACTTAAGGCCAATTCTCGACCTGTCAACAATGAACCTTTTCGTTGCCAAGGAGAAATTCTGGATGGTCACGCTCCAATCCATCCTGCCCCTCATGCAGGAGGAGGACTGGATGTGCTCCATAGACCTCAAGGATGCATACTACCATATTCTCATGGACAGACTGTCCAGGAGGTTTCTCTGCTTTCGGCTAGGTGCCAGTCATTACCAGTTCAGGGTCCTACCCTTCGGTCTCACCACAGCCCCCAGGGTGTTCATCGAGGTCATGGCAGTTGTAGTGGCCCACCTGAGGCTCCAGGGCATACAGGTCTCCCCGTACCTAAATGACTGGCTCCTCACTGCCCCCACCAGGCATCTACTCTCTCTAGCCAGGGACTTCTTCCTCCATTTATCATCCCAGCTGGGGATCACTATAAATGTCAAGAAGTCGTTCCTCCAACCTGTTCAGGTTATAGACTTTATAGGGGCCAGGATAGATTCCCTTCAGGCTAAGGTTTTCCTAACGCCAGACAGACTTCACAGCATGACTCTACATATACTAGCTCTTCTTCAGTCTCCTGCTCCCCCAGCAGAGTTAGTCCTGAGAGCTTTGCGTTCCATGACGGCAATGATCAATTTCATCACTTACGCTCATCTGCACATGAGGGTTTTACAGTGGACTTTGCAAGTCCAGTGGTCCATTCTACATCATCCGCAAAACTTGCTGATTCCCCTCAGCAGGAACTCCCTCATGTGGTGGCTCCAATCCCAAGCCCTTTGGGATGGACAACCTTTTGTTATGCCCGTACCCCAGGCCACAGTGACCACGGAGGCCTCCTGCCTAGGGTGAGGGTGGCATTGTGCAGGCAGGACTGTCCAAGGCATGTGGAGTCAGAGACCATGCTACATATAAATGTACTGGAGATGAGGGCAGTCCTTCTAGCATTGCAGGCCCTTCATGCCTTCCTTCCTCCGGGGACTGTTGCGATCCAGTCAGACAATATGTTAGTGGTCTGGTATATCAACAAACGGGGAGAACCTGGTTTTACCCTCTTTGCCGAGAAGCCATGAGAGTTTGGGAATGGGCGATCTCTACCAACCATTTCCTGTTAGCGACGCACATTTTGGGTCTGTCCAACATTCTGGCGGGCAAATTGAGCAGAACTATTCTCTCCCCTTACGAGTAGTCTCTGAATTCTTCCGTAGCGGAACAGATCTTCCTCAAGTGGCGTCAGCCTTGCTGCGATCTCTTCGCATCGCCTTCCAACGTGAAGTGTAGCGAGTTTTTTGCTCTAATTCCTCCTTTAGGGGAAGCCTCCAGAGACGCTCTAGTCCATGTTTGGCCGCCCGGACTTCTTTATGCGTATCCACCACTTTCGCGGATAACAACATTTTTGCAGAAAGCTCGTTGGTTGGGGAACAAGATTATCCTCATAGCCCCATTCTGGCTTCGTCAAGTCGGGTTCCCCTGCCTACGGTCTCATCTCATAGCTCCTCTCTGGATCTTGGATCCCATTCCGGATCTGATCTCTCACCCCTCGGGAATGGCCCCTCCGAACCTGGATGAGCTCAAGCTCTCAGCTTGGCTGATCTAGTTTCCGTAATTGCCAGGACTCCTGGTATCTCTTCCCTAGTCAAGTCCATTCTGGTGGCGGCACATAAACCCTGTACCAGGAAGATTTACAATAGTAAATGGAAACGTTTTTCCATTTGGGCTTCACATAAGAACTTGGATCCTTTTACCGCTCCTATTTCAGCGGTTCTAGAATTCTTGTCTCTTATTTTTCAGCAGGGGGCCAGTTCATCTACTGTAAAGGTTCAGCTGACTGCTATTTCCCATTTCCATATTGGGGACAACTTTGGTTCTCTCACTGCTACCAGAATTTGTAAGGCCTTTCTAAAAGGTATCTTTCTTTTGAGACTTCCTATTAGAAATTCATCCCCACCGTGGGACATGACCTTAGTTCTTCAGGCGTTAATCACACCTCCGTTTGAACCTGCAGCTTCTGTTGATCTGAATTTCTTGTCATGGAAGACGGCCTTTTTGGTAGCCATTACCTCAGCCAGGAGTGTGTCGGAGTTTCAAGCTCTGTCTATGAAACCTCTGTACCTGGTATTTCACAAGGACAGAGTATCTTTCAGGACTAATCCCTCTTTTCTTCCCAAAGTTGCTTCCGAGACTAACATTAATCAATCCATTAATTTGCCATTTTTTCCCCAATTACCAGAACGGGGGGGGGGGGGTATAAACTTCATTTACTGGATGCTCACAGACAGTTACGTTTTTATTTACACAGGACGGCTGTCTTTCAGAAATCTTATCAACTTTTCGTCTCCTTTGCAAAACCCTTTCTAGGGAAACCGATTTCTAAAGTGACTCTTGCCAGATGGATTTTGAGTTGTATTCTCTTAGCATATAGAGACTCTGGCTTGCCAGAACCAATGGGAGTTCATGCTCATTCTACGCGTTCCATGGCAACGTCTGCTGCATTCTGGTCTAGAGTTTCCCTGGATGACATTTGTTCAGCGGTTACCTGGGCGTCTTCTCACACCTTTATTTCTCATTATAAGCTAGATTTGGTGCCTAGAGGAAGGGCTGCTTTTGGCTCTGCAGTGCTCCGGAGTATTCTTCCTTGAGGACCTCCCAAGATTTCGGGTAGCTGGGGACTCTGTCCCACAGGTTGCTAATCAAATGAAGTTAACTGCTTCAGATAAAGAAGTTATGTACACCCCATAACGTTCCATCTGAGTAGGTAACTTCATTTGTCAGCAACCGTCCCTCCCTCCTTCATAATAACGTGAATAGTTATGTAGCTGAGCTCGAGGTTTGGATGTTCGAGTTTTGTTTGTCTCTGAGTCAGGTTTTCTCAGGTTGTTAGTTTGTTTTGTTGTTTGTGCAGGTGGTAAATACGATCTGAGGATTGGAAAGAGGTTGCAGAGTAGTATGGGTAAAGGGGGTGGAGCTTGGAGCTCGGATCTTTAGCTTGGTATGCTGCTGGCTTGGATCCGTAACCCACAGGTTGCTGACAAATGAAGTTACCTAATCAGATGGAACGTTATGGTGAGTACATAACTTCTTTTTTTGTTTCTCCTGTTGCTGAAATTCCACAGGAATTTTCTTACTAAAACATCATTTGTTAGAAGACCAGCATGTCCATCTGCTTTTTCTGTTTCGTTTTCTAGACCTAAAAAGTCTGCTAGGAGACCACCACAATCTAAGTCTACCAGCTCGGCACCTTCCTCCCAACAGCCCTTTCTAGCTAGGCCAAGTACTCTGTGACTAACCGCCTCTTCCAAGTCATACCCCTCTATCTCTCTCTTTTTCTGGCTTGGCCAAGGATCATTCTGGATTCTTGGGTTCTTTCTATTATCCAACAAGGGTATTTCTTGACTTGGAAAAATCTTCCACCTTTCATGGGAGCTCTACAGCCCTCCCACAACCCGATTGCATCTGTTTCCAGAAGTTCTAAAAGAATTACTTTCTCAAGGCACAATTCAGCAGGTGCCATTGGATCAGAGAGGCAGAGGTTTTTATTCAGGAGTGTTCCTTGTTCCCAGAAACAATGGATTTTGGAGACCAATTCTGGATCTTTCCACTTAAACACTTTCATAAAAGTGCCATCATTCTGCAGGCTGTCTTTACAGACTTTGTTTCTCCTGATTCCCCTGCAGTCTTTCCTGGTCTGTCTAGAAATCAAAGATTCTTATCTTCACATTCCCATACCTTCTCTTTACAGGAAATGTTTACATTTCTTGGTGGCTTCCTTGCACTTTCAGTTATCTGCTTTGCCTTTTGGCCCTTCCACTGCCCCAAGGGTATTCACAAAGTGCTTGGCCCCTCTGATTGCTTTCCTGAGGATCAAGGGTATTCAGGTATATCCATACCTGGACAATCTTTTTTTTATGGTTCCACTTGCAGAACAGCTGACTGAAAATCTGCAGTTTGCCATCCTTCTACAGAGTTTGGGTTCGCGATAATTTTCAAAAAGTCTTCCCTGTCCCCTTCTGAAGACCACATCTTTCCTGGATACAGGTTCAGAAGAGACATTATGATGGTTTTTCCTTCCTACAGACAAGATTCAGTCCTTCACTTTCTTCGAAAACCTTCTGCCTCTCTTCCATTACAGCCAGGGAGTTTCTGAGACTTCTAGGTTTTATGGCTTCCACAAATACCCATGCTGCTTCTGGTAAAACTCCACATAAGGAAGTTTCAGTGGTACCTAAAATCAGTCTGGACACAGCTTGCTCACCCACTGGAGTTTGTCATTCTTCTGCTTTGCCTAAAAAACAAGCTTCTTTGGTGGATTTAACAACTTGCTCTTAATCCAGGACTTCCTCTTCATCTGCCCCACTCTTTTCAACAGTTTTTCACAGATGCCTCAGACACAGGTTGGGGGTCAACATTTGCTTCAAAGAATGTACAGGGCCTTTGGTCACTTTATCAAAGGAAAAAGCATGTAAACATCAAGGAAATGAGGGTTGTTATTCTTGGCATACAGGCCTTTTATTCTCTTTCAACCAGGTCCTCTGAAAGTGTTTATGGACAGCACCACAGTACTCTGGTATGCCAACAAGCTGGGAGGGGGGACAAAGTCTTACCTTCTTTGCAGGTTAGCTCTTCTGGCACGGGGTTTGGCAGTTCAGTACAAAGTGACTCTTAAAGTGGTTTATAGCCCATCTGCTCCGAATATTGTGGCAGACGCACTAAGCAGGTCAGTGACTCAATCCCACGAATGGATGCTTCACAGGGATGTATTTCTGGACTTGGTCCACCAGTGAGGTATTCCTTTTGTGGATCTATTTAGCTCCCCTCTGAACAGACAACTTCCTCTATTTTGTGCCAGACTCCCTCATCCTCTGGCTTGAAAGGTGGATGCCCTATCTTTTCCATGGAAGGGGATGTTTCTTTATTATACATTTCCCCCCTTTCCTCTCATTCAAAAAGTCCTTCTGAAAATTCAGCAGGACAAACCCAAAATTTTGTTGGCGACTCCCTTTTGGCCAAGACAGCATCGGTTCCCTCTTCAACATTTAGCCAAGGGCAATCGTTAAAAGTTATCTCACAGAATGGACCTGCTCACACAAGACAAGGGATCTCTGCTTCATCCACATTTGTCATCCCTACAACTGACACTGTGGGTGATCAACTTTTGATTCCTTTCAGGCACATTTTTTCAGAGGACATGCTTAGGGCTCTGCAGGAGGACAAAAAGCCCAGTACTAGAAAATCTTACTTGTCCAAGTAGAAGAGATTTTCAATTTGGTGTGCATCACGAAATATGGATCCACTTACACTGGATGTTTCACTGGTTCTTTCTTATTTGTGAGTTACTTAGCAATGGCTTAGCTTACTCGTCAGTGAACGTTCACTTATCAACTATTTCTGTATGTCTGCCATTATCTCCACTTTTGGCTTTCAGATCGGAAGTGAAACTTTTTATTAAAGGCGTCCTTCATATTAAACCTCCCAGGAAACCAGTTCCACATCCTTGGGATCTGAATTATGTTTTGGAGAAGCTTACTGTGGCCCCTTTTGAACCTGCAAGCTCAGCTTCTTTAAAGTTTTGTACATGGACAACAGTGCTTCTTTTAGCTTTAACCTCTGCTAGGAGAGTTTGAGTTTCAAGCTTTGATCATGTTGCCTCCTTTTCTGGTTTTCCGCAAGGATAGAGTCTCTTTGTGGACCAGCCCTTCCTTTATGCCCAAGGTGGTGAATGACGTGTCTCTTAATCAGTCTATTCAATTGCCTACTTTCTTCCCTTCTCCTCAGTCACCGGAGGCAAAGCTCTCACATAGAAGTACTCCTAATGTCAATAAAGTTGTCACTAGTACATATGCTAAACCCATCACACACAATTCAAAGTAGACATATTGACCTACATATGCTAAGGCACTTAAATGTAACCTTCCTAAACTCCAAAGGCCTCCTAGATGAGGTACACATAACAAATACCCTCAGTAGCCTCAAATGCGCCCTTTCAAAACAACACCCACATCAGCACGTAGAGCTACATCTCATGGAGCCTCTACCTCTAAGCCATAAGGCTAGCCACCACACAGTCCAACATTCTAGTCATTGGAGAATCCATCGTGAGACACATTGTGATGTCCCTTTCACCAGGATGAGTAAGAAGAAAGTCACTGTCAGTTGCTTATCAGGGGCTAGGATCCACCACATTATGCATGCACTGAGGTCATTGGACCACAAGTACCAGTATCACTTAGTGATAGTCCATGTGAAAATAAATGACCTGAGACGTACCTCCCTAGACTATATGAAGGGAGACATCATGGAGCTCTTAGAATATGTATCTCAGGCTGGGATGACCCTGACATTGAGCAGTGTTTTACCTTCTCCAAGGTTGATGCCAGAATATGAACAAAAGATGATTGACTTTAATAATTGGCTTAGTTTCTTGTGACATTCTAAGCAGGTGCAGTATTTATCAGCATGAAAGGAGATGGCCAAAAGACCACGCTGCTTTGCCAGGGATCGTCTGCACCTTTCCCCTCTCTAGGCTTTCGAATATTAGCTAAAACATTGCCTTCCCCTGTAGTGCCTCTTTCAGGCAATGACAAAGTGAAAGCACTTCCGACATAGCAAGCCAAAACTAAAGGTATTACTGCTCAATGCTAGGAGTCTAAACAAAAAAAAAAAAACTCCACTCCCTAGAATCTCTCTTTACCCTAGAGAATGCTGGCATCTGTGAGGTCACTGAGACATGGTTTAAAGCCGCAGAGAGCATACCAACAGTGCAATGTTATAATGCCTTCTACACATTTAGACCAGCTACTTCACAGGCAGGGACTAAAGGTGGAGGTTTCTCTATTTACATCAAAAATAAACTTCAAGGCTGGTCAAATAGGGCGGTGCACTTAAGCTACTCCATGTCCAAATCACCATAGGCAAAATCCAGTACCACTTCCTTGCAAGTTACAAGTCCCCCTCTTTTGTTTGGTAACCAAACTACATTCGTACCATATAGTTAAATGCATTAGAAACACTAGCCATCCAATCCAATACCATATTCATGGGTGACTTTAATTACCCCACTATTAACTGAGAAATCTTATACAACACCAAACATACGTGCACAGGGATTCCTGGGATTTGTAAACACAAACTCCCTGGACCAGATAGTCAGTGCACCAACTAGAGGTTTAAGCATACTGGATCTGGTCCTCACTAATATGGGGGATGCGCTGCACACCCCCTATTGTAATGTCTTCCCTAGTAAGGTTAGACTACAAAATTGTCGTCTTTGAAGTAAAAAAAACCTGAACCCCCAGCTAAGTCTGGAATATTCAGGAACTACTCTAAGGCTAACCTCTTGCTATTAAGTGGTAACCTGGCAAAATTTCAAGCCCCCGTAAACCCTGAGAATACTGCTGCCTATGCAGGCAGAACTGTCCATAGAAAACTTGTACAAGCATGTTAATAGAGGCAGCTGTACCTACCAGGAAGAAGTACGAACTAACTCAAAAAACAAGCCACCCTGGTGGAGTCAAAAAATCAATAGGCTGTAGGAAGAAAATTATGGCAAAAAGTAGGAGGTGCAGCACCCAGCAGGATAAAAGCACTGTCATCAAACTAAACAAAACATCTCAGAGAACATATAGTCTACCAAAGCCCAATTTGAGGTAAGTTTGGCCTCCCAGGGCAAGGACAATCACAAAGCATTCTTTAGCTATGTCCTCAACCTCAGAGGCAATTGTGTACAGAGCTCATTGTAAATGAAGCCACCTATACTGTGCCAGAAGATACAGCAAACCTCCTGGCTAATACATTAATCTTCAACTTTACCCTCGTCTCCCCCCTCAACCTTCTCTCACTAAATACCATCAAATATAATTTGCCGTACTATCACTAGGGAACAGGTCCTTAATGCTCTAAGACCAAGAACACAACATCAGTGGGCCCAGACAATATCCCAGAATGCCTTCTAAATAGCATGAAACATGACCTGTCAGGCCTCTGAAATGACTGTTTAAGTGTAGTCTTCAAACAGGCTTCATGCCTCATGAATGGAGTACGGCAACAGTCATCCCTCTGCACAAAGGTGGGCCATTACAGACCCCAGAAGCTACAGACCCATAAGTCTTGCTAGTCTTGTATATATAGCCATGGAAAGAATTATCATGGAGCTGATTAGTAGAGATATAGTAAACCTCCAGACACTGGACCCAATCCAGTTTGGTTTAGTCAAGGGCAGATCATGCTTACTCAACCTAGTGGACTTCTTTGAGATGGTAACCAAAGCAATGGATTAGGGAAAAATGGTTCACACTGCCTACCTTGACCTGGCCAAGACATTTGACACAGTACCACACACAGACATTGTTGATAAACTCAAGAGGTGAGGTACAAACTCGTATGTTAGCCGGAGGGTAACCAGCTGGCTCACAGATAAGGACCCATGAAGTTAGAATTGGGGAGTCCACATCTACAAATATGCCAGTCACAAGTGGAGTTCCTCAGGGATCAGTCCTTGGACCGCTCCTTTTTGGCATTTACTTCTCAGAAGTCAAGGCCAATGTCCATGGTCTCTGGCTGACTAAATTTTGCAGATTACAAATTTGGATCTATCATTGAATCCCACACTGACACAAATGTTCTCCAGGAGGGGCTGACAGACAAATAACTGTTGTCAGAGCCATGGACTAAAACTAAATGCCAAGACAATACATAGCAGCATCTTTGTGAAGTCATCCATCCCTGGTAACTATCATACTGACAACACACCCCTTAGAGTTGACCTAGTAGCCAGGGACCTAGGGACACACTCAGATAGTAATTTAGCCTTTGACCACCTGTCTGCAGTAGTGAGGAAATCATTCTATGTTGCTCAACTTATAAACAAAGTTATTGCATCTAAGTCCATGGAAGTCATTGCTCCACTGTATTCAGCATTAATCATACCTGTCATTGAGTACAGTGCCCCCTTTGAATGTACCTAACAAGGCATATCCAACAATTGGAACATCCACAGAGGTTCCTCACTAAAAGAATACAGGGTGCAAGTAAAATGTCCTATGCAGACCGCCTCAAGGCCTTATCCCTGTCTCCTGTCGGCTTTTGAGAAGAGATCTCTGCCTGGCATACAGGGCATTGTCAGACCCCACTCTGATGAACCTCCTGCATAGCCACAAAACAAACAGCACTGGAATTACCTGTTCTAAAGACTTAAGCCTTGCCTGTGATATAAATAGGACCTGATGGAGAAAGGGGTATGTAGCTCAGAGACTACCCCGTGTATGGAACAGGCTCCTCATCCATGTGAAGCAGAGTTCCTCCCTAACACAATTCAAGTGCAACTTGGACAGTTGGATGGGGAACCAGAAATTCATCCCTGGTTTTTGCACTTGTGCTTCTAATGGACACAGGCAATCTGTAAATGGTTCATCTCCCAGGCCCATGCTTACACTTATCAAGAGTATCAGAACGCAAAGATTTGGGATGCATGGCTAGGCTAAAAATGGCCTTGTGGTCTGTGGTCAGCCTAGTAAACACCTATGAACCCCAGTAGAAAGATACTAGGTTTAATGGGGATTTCAGCTAACTTGTTAAGCTAGTTGTCATACTCTGAAGGGGTCAGGGAAGGATGTTCTGTAATTGGCTATTATGTAGTGATTAATCTTGTTTATTGTGACTTGGACATCTAGGAGTTCAAATGTAGTTTTCCAAAGACTCTGACGTGAAGTTCAAACATGGATACTCCCCTACAATTGCCAGTAGGTCTAAAGATGTGAATTGCCAGTAGGTCTAAAGATGTGATGGACACTGTCCCAGAAATAAAGCTGAATTTACCTCTTATCCTGCAAGGTTTGCTCTCCTAACTGGTTAGCTCCTGTCAACCTGCCTCTGATTCCTTGCTTTGGGAATCTTCCCAAATATCTGGACTTCCAACAGTGAATAGTGTGATGAATGTAGTAGTTATGTTAGGACCTTACCGTAAATGTAGATGTTGAATTACATTCACTGTTTCAGTCTGGGTTTCCTCCCACCTTTTCCCGTTTATTTTTTCCTACCTGGTACCCTGGGTTGGAGTGGCTTCTTGTCTTTACTAACATCACTTACCCTCTCATCTCCCTACCAAACTCTCCTCCCTCTTTTAGCTGATTGTACTTTCTAGAGAGGGAGCTGAGGACTTCTGGCGTGAGACTGTCGCATAGGGAACTGTCTCCATTTGGTGCACTAGGGTTTGGCACTTGGGTCTTCTGGTCTCACCATGGCAGGGTAAGAAAAATCTGAAAATGATGTTGGCCAGCACCACCTGTTATACCACCAATGTCTTTATGGCAGTGGGATGGAGTTGGCCAAAGCCTTGGGGGGGGGGGGTATAGCTCTAGAAGTTGGGAGTAGTTAGTCAGGCTAACTGCAGCAGGATATCCCAAATGTCAGGACTGCAACAGTGAATGTACTTAAGCACCTACATTTATAGCAAGTTCCTAACATGACAGTACTTTTTTGTAGGTTCCTTGTCGGGCACTGACACTCAATAGTTCAGCACCTGAATGTGCAGATTACTGTTAATCTTTTCCCCTCCTGCCATCATATTATCAGCAGGGTTGTGATAGGAGGAAAAGAGTGCATTCAGGTAGCCATTGCAGGACCTACTAGATGAAACAGATCAATATGAGTTGGCATTGATGGTGCAGAACCTCCGTGCACATATCAGGATAGCTAGAACAGGATATGAGGGACTGCCTGTATACACATGGGTGGACAATAGAAGTAAAAAATAGGCCATTCTAGACTTCTTCATGGCAAACCAGTTGATGGTCAGCAACACATGGTTCAGCAAGCAGTCACAAGATCACAGTCTTCTCCAATGAAACAGTGTGTCCACAGCATGAACCACTGGTTGCCACAGTTAGCTGCAAACAGTGGTTAGAGAAGGCTCCAAGATCAGCAGAGACCAGGCTAAAGCACTAGAACTTGACTGGAGAGAAAGCACAAGACTTCAAGGAAATATTCAGGGCTCTAGCACCTCAGGAAAAAAAATAGGTGGAAATGAAGAAGAATGGGAGTACCTCAAATCAGCATGTGTGAGGACTACGAGCAGATATGAGGCTGAGCCAGGTATAGAAAGAAGGTACATAAGAAACGCTAGTAGTGGAATGCATAAGTCCACAGAATCATCAAAAGAAGGGAGGAGTGCAAAAAAAATGGCAGATACGAAAGACTTTCATTGCTAATAATGAATACTGGATGGCTAACAAAGAAGCCAAGAGAGCAGTTGTAGTAGCAAAGAACAAGGCATCAGAGGCACTCTATCAACTTTTAAGTTATTCAGTAGATGGCACAAAGAAACTCTTAACAGATTGCACGACAGACAGAAAGATAGAGGATAGCCATCAGATCCCCATCATAAGAGATGCAAGGAACAACCTGCACACCAGTCAACAGGGCACCAAAGGCAGATAAAAGGAATGTTTCCAGCAGCTTCTGAATGAAGAAAATCCCAGGGAAGCTCTATTATCCCAAATACAGCCTAAAATCTTACCTCTCAACTTGCATACATTGAAAATAGAAACAAAGGTCCTTGAAAAATAGGAACATCCAGCTAAAAATGTGAATACCAAATAAAACATAACTTTTCCCACTTCTTGTAGGAATGTGGATACTACTCAGAAACATGTTTAAAAAACAGTGTGTGACAATGTTGGAAAAATATAAGCACATTATCAAAGATGCATGGTACAATTTCTAGACTAATGAACTGTATCGCAAAATTCTACCACACAAGGTAATATATTTTTGCTTGAGAAAAAAAGGAGATATTAAGATGCATGTCCTCTTTCTTTAAATTATTGTTGCCACTGGTATGTTAGTCATGCAGTGTGTTTTTTCGGTGTACTGGACAGCTTCAAAAACGTATAATGAGGGAAATTCAGAAAATTGTGTGAAGGGGTAAATCATGCCTGAAAATAAGGGCATCTTAAATCAGGCCTCAAAATAGGGACAGTTGTTGCCTACAAAAAAAGAAGAGGAGGAGCTCACTCTAGAAGTAGTAAGAACGGCTTTAAAACTTCAGCTTGGCCAGCAAAGAACTTGGTTATATTCAACTGGACGTATAAGAGAATTTAAGTACCTTTATCTGCTCTTTTTTTAAAAAAAAATACAGTATTATACAGTATTTAATTTGATTTAAACTGTGTATGAAGGAGTGTTGAAGGAATTTTTAAGTGAAGTTATTCTGCTCTTCAGTTATTTGAACTGAAGCTAGTGTTGGCTGAATTTTGTTATTTGCTAGTAATTACAGGTGTGGGGGTAGCCACATTCTTTGATTTCCTGTCCTTGCATATTTAAACTGGTGCATGTGAAATAATTCCTGCTTTAAAACTTCAGCTTGGCCAGCAAAGAACTTGGTTATATTCAACTGGACGTATAAGAGAATTTAAGTACCTTTATCTGCTCTTTTTTAAAAAAAAAAATACAGTATTATACAGTATTTAATTTGATTTAAACTGTGTATGAAGGAGTGTTGAAGGAATTTTTAAGTGAAGTTATTTTGCTCTTCAGTTATTTGAACTGAAGCTAGTGTTGGCTGAATTTTGTTATTTGCTAGTAATTACAGGTGTGGGGGTAGCCACATTCTTTGATTTCCTGTCCTTGCATATTTAAACTGGTGCATGTGAAATAATTCCTGCTTTAAAACTTCAGCTTGGCCAGCAAAGAACTTGGTTATATTCAACTGGACGTATAAGAGAATTTAAGTACCTTTATCTGCTCTTTTTTAAAAAAAAAAAAAATACAGTATTATACAGTATTTAATTTGATTTAAACTGTGTATGAAGGAGTGTTGAAGGAATTTTTAAGTGAAGTTATTCTGCTCTTCAGTTATTCCCACCCACCCTGATTTTGTTTTGGTGTTAATCTTAGTGGCATTGAAACTGCCCGCCCCTCAGCCTGCCTCTGGGCCCATCTCATTTGCTCACTCAACTGAGTGCAGTGAGATCATATTCTGATTTCAGGCACTCCTACTTTGTACAAAGAGAGCATCTGGGAAATAGAAAAAAAAAAAAAAAAAAAATTAAGCTTATTTCCTGCCTTTCTTGTTAAGTGGTACAGACTATTTGTAGGCTTCTGAGCCCCCAAGCCCTTCTGTGTTTGAGGGAAGCCTTCTAGCTTGTTTTTTTTCTTATAACTAGCCAGTTTTCTAGTTTCAGCACTCAAATCTGTTTCTTTGATCTCAGCACTTGTTCAGGAACAAAAAAAAAAAAAAAAAAAAATTTCATCTGCTTTTACTGTACTTGTGTTTTTACCTACTTCTTTTTACTTTTGCATCATCTTAAAATACTCAATTGTATTTATTACTGCTTGGTGTAACTCATTCTAAGCCTTTTGGTTTAAACACTTGGGCTTCGGACCAGTTAGTTGTTTTGCAGTGAGAGGGTTTGTGGTCTGCACTGTTGTGGCAGAACAGGTAGCTTACATCCTTCTAGGTTGAGAACTGCTGATTGAGGGCTCAGTGTCTGTTATTCTAAAAGAGTATTAATTCTGGTTTAAGCACTTGGGCTTTCAAGCCAGTTATTTTACATTAAGAGCGTTCGTGGTCTGCACTCTTGTGGGAGGAGAGGCTGGACTCTGCCCTTCTGAGCTGGGAATTTCTGGTTGAAGGCTTATAGTGCATGCATATCTGAACTGTTTCTTACTGAATTTGGTGTGCCTTGTTTGCTGTGGCATAGACTGGATTCGGGCCTGCTGGATCTAGCTTTGTTTGTGTAACTTGAGCACTAATCCAGACATTCTCTAAAGTATTCAATGGTATTTATTACTGCTTGGTTGTAACTTGATTAAAGTGTAGCTATCATTCAAGTCTTTTGGATTAAGCACTTGGGCTTCAGACCAGTTGTTTTACATTAGGAAGTTTTGTGGCAAGCACTGTGGTGGCAGGACAGGTAGCTTTCATCCTTCTAAGTTGGGAACTGCTGATTGAGAGCCCAGTGTCCAAGTGTATTAGTTCTGGTTTAGGCACTTGGGCTTCAGGCCAGTTATTTTACATTAAGAAGGTTCGTGGTCTGCACTCTTGTGGGAGAAGAGGCTGGACTCTGCCCTTCTGAGCTGGGAATTTCTGGTTAAAGGCTTATAGTGCCTGAATATTTGAACTGTATCTTACTGAAATTGGTTCACCTTGTTTGCTCTAGCATAGACTAGATCCAGGCCTGCTGAATCTAGCTTTGTTTATATGCTTGTTGTTTGTTTGCTTGTTATTTCCCTGGAAGCTAATTCCACCTAATACGCAACTTCTCAGCTTCTGTGGATCACTAGTGATATCTGCATTGCTTACTGTACTTATTTCCTTGTTTCACTTGAAAAAAGTTACTGTTTGTCGTTTTGCATTTAGTTACTTGTAACACATTGCACTCAAGTTACCTGGCACTTGCTCACTAAAGCAATTATATAAGTCAGCACTAAAAATTAAAAGCACTACACCCTCACTCCCCACTGGCCCTTGTTTTCAATTAAGGATTTCCCAATATTATTCTAGCATGTCCAAAGGTCAGTTGTCAATCTCCTCTCCGGTCCAGCTGGTGAATCTGGGAATCTTGAGGCAATGTTATAACTGCCTCATGTACACAGACAACCCTCTCCTCCTCCCACATAACACAAATACTTGTGAGAGATGCAGCTATTTAGCCAAACTGGAGGCTGAGCTCTCTCAACTCAGGACTGGCAAGACCAGACAGGAGGAGAAGGCAACTACACACACCACAAAACCAGCCTCACATAATGCTACCACTCCACTGAATCAAACACATAAACACACAAAGACATACTTGGAGGCTCTGAGTAAAATTTACCTAAACAGCAGAGGCCTCCAAAGCAGACACCCAAACAACTGCTACCTCAAGACACCCCACAAGCAACACATAAACCACAAAAGCAGTGTGCAAAGCAGTCACAGCCCTTAAGGCCAAATACAACACCAAACATACTTGTCATAGGTGACTCCATAGTCAGACACACTGACGTCCCACTCACCAGGCTGAACAAGGAGAGGGTCACAGTAAGCTGCCTATCGGGCGCTAGAATCCGCCACATAACACAAGCTCCACGGCAAGTACAAATATGACACAGTCATTGTCCATGCTGGTGTGAACGACCTGAGACGCACCTCCCTGGACTACATGAAAAGAGACATAGAGGAGCTCTCTGATTATGTAGCCCAGGCAGGTATGACCCTAACCCTGAGCAGTATCCTTCCTTCACCAAGAATGATGCCACAATATAGAGACAAGATGATCAGATTTAACAATTGGCTTAATGTCTGGTGTCATTCAAAGGGGATCCAGTGTCCGTCTGCCTGGGATGACATGCTTGACAAGCCACGCTGCTTCGCAAGGGACGGCTTGCACCTGTCACCCCTGGGATTCCGGATGTTGGCTAAGGCTCTTGCCACCCCCATAGTGCCTTTTTTAGGCAAGGCTCAAATTCTAAACCTACCACCCTAGAAAACAAAAATGGGAAGAAACTGAGGGTAATGCTGCTCAATGCCTGAAGTCTAAATCTCAAAATGCACGCACTCGAGGCCCTTCTCAGTATGGAGAACATCGATGTCTGTGCTGTAACTGAAACCTGGTTCAAGGCTCCTGAGAGCACCCCGGCACTATTAGGTTTTACCTCATATCATGCTCCGCCCCAAAACCCGGACCACATCACAAAAGGAGGTGTATCCATATTCATAAAGGATACCCACACCTCCAGGTTGGTGGCA
The DNA here is from genome assembly GCF_019279795.1 of Protopterus annectens. Classification (NCBI taxonomy): domain Eukaryota; kingdom Metazoa; phylum Chordata; order Ceratodontiformes; family Protopteridae; genus Protopterus; species Protopterus annectens. The sequence continues at coordinate 370,680,775 of NC_056736.1, read as the reverse complement.
ACGCATGAAGCTTCGGAAACCATCCAGGTGCAACTAACCATAGGCAAAACTGCTCTACAAATTGTAGCATGCTACAGGCCACCCTCTCAAACTCAGGAACCCCACACAGCCTTCCTGAAGACACTGGAGGGTATAAATGTATCTCCAAACACCATCATATTGGGTGACTTCAACTACCCGAATATAGACTGGGAACATTACTCAAGCCCTAACTTTCTAGCCCAACGGTTCCTGGAGTTCAGAAATTCAAATGCCATGGAACAGCTAGTCACTGTTCCCACAAGAGGAGAAAATATACTAGATCTCATTGTCACAAACATGGGGACAAAATGCTCCACACCGGAAGTATATCCCTCATTGGTGAGATCTGATCATAAACTAATCTCACTGGAAATCCACATCCCGCCCCCACCCCAAACAAAAAAGACCATAGTGAAGAACTTCTCTAAAGCAAACTTCACACTACTCAAGACTGGTGTGGTAACCTTCAAGGCCCCTGAGCCAGAGGAAACCACAACCCAAGCTGCGGAAGCCCTTACAAATGCCTTCTATGAACACCTCCAGGACTGCATGGATCAGGCAATCCCAAATAAAACCAAGACTCTTTCCACAAAGGGCAAACGTCCAGTCTGGTGGACCCCAGCCATTAACAAACTTTACAATAAGAGGAGAAAGCTATTACATGATAGAACAAAATCCATAAAAGGGAAGTCACCCTGATCATTATTAGTAAAAAAAATACGAGCACTCATAAAATCAACTAAGGCCAATTTTGAGAGAAAAATTGCCATGGATTCAAAGGACAATCATAAGGCCTTTTTCAGCTATGTTAGGAACCTGGGTGAAAACTCCCAGATATGCTCAGAATTAGTCCAAAATGATACAAAAATCACTGAACCCACAGACATTGCCAACATACTGGCAGACAGGTTCAGTGCAAACGTCACCCCCCTCTCCCCCCCCCTAAAGGAGAGATAACTATCCCAGCCGAGTGTAGCCTCCCGGACATCTCAAATGCACAGGTGAAAGCTGCTCTCTAAAGCTAAAACACAGCATCAATGGGACCGGATGGTGTCCCGGCTGTGTGCTACACGAGCTAAATGAGGAATTAAACCCGCACATAAGGCAGCTGTTTAATCTCAGCCTTACCACAGGATACGTGCCCAAGGAGTGGCGACGGCAACTGTGGTCCCACTCCACAAAGGCGGCGCCTCACGGACCCTGGTAATTACCGCCCATAAGCTTAACAAGTCTAGTCTGCAAAGCTATGGAGAGGATCATAATGGAGCTCATAAACAAAGATATAGGGGACTTGCAGACATTGGACCCGACCCAGTTTGGCTTTGTCAAGGGAAGATCATGCCTTTTGAACTTGGTCGACTTCTTCGAAACAGTCACCAAGGACATTGATGAGGGAAAGGCAGTCCATACAGCCTACCTTGACCTTGCAAAGGCTTTCGACACAATACCCCACTCGGGTATTGTAGAAAAACTTACCAGCTTAAATGTAAACCCATATGTCACAAGATGGGTTGCAAACTGGCTTAAGGACAGAACCCACAGGGTTAGAGTTGCTGGCGCTGTGTCAGACTCCAAGCCGGTCACAAATGGTGTCCCACAGGGCTCGGTCCTTGGCCCCCTATTGTTTGGCATCTACTTCTCAGAAGTACAGGCCAACATGGGAGGACTTTGGCTGACAAAGTTTGCAGACGACTGCAAACTGGGCGCCATAGTGGAAAGTGCATCGGACATGGATATCCTTCAGAAGGGACTCACGGAAACAGATAGCTGGTGCCAGAGCCACGGCCTGAAGTTAAACGCCAAAAATGTATAGTCATACCCTTCGGGAAAAACAAGGTAACCCCAAGCTACCATATAGGTGGCAATCCACTAAGCACAGAAGAGGTTATCAGGGACCTGGGGACCCAGGTTGACAGTGGCCTTTCTTTGACACTCACATTGCTAAAGTGGTTAGAAAGACCTTCTACATTGCCCACCTGATCATGAAGGGATTCACATCCAGATCTAGTGAGGTCATTGTTCCCTGTACTCTTCACTTATCAGACCAATGATCGAGTACAATGCCCCATTCGGGATGTATCTCACCCGACATTTGCAGCAATTGGAGAGACCCCAAAAGTTCCTCACCAAAAGGATAAAGGGACTCCAAAATCTGTCATATGCTGCCAGATTGAAGAAACTCCAGCTCTATTCAGTCGCATACCGCCTGCTCAGAGGTGACCTGTGCCTGACATACAAGGCCATGTCCAACCCGAATTAATGGACATGCTCCACCTCAAAAATCCAAATCCACCAAAACCACTAGAGCAAGCGACTTAAACCTTAGCACGGCTATAAATAGGACGTGCTGGAGGGATAGATTTATCACTCAGAGACTCCCTATGCTGTGGAATAAAATCCCGGTCCATGTGAGGCAGAGCACCTCGCTGACTCTGTTCAAGAGAAATCTAGACCTGTGGATGGGAGATCGTAGGTTTACCCCGGGAATCATATCTGTGTCACTGCTGGACAGAGGCACAACAAACTAATGGGCACAGTATTTTTTCATATAAGGGGTGGCGTAAGCCACAAAAATTTGGGCTAGGCTTATAAATGCCTTAGGGCAGATAGCCTAGTATAAACCTATGAACCTATAAGCAGTAAGGAAAATTAAGTCTGGAAAAGCATCCGGATCAGATGAGGTCACGACAGATGAGATTAAGATGTTGGGTGAGTTAGGGGAGAAATGACTTCTAAGGGTACTTGTAGCAGTATGGAGAGAAAGGTGTGTCCCAGATGACTTGATAATTAGCATACTAGTGCCGGTTGTACTAGAACAACGGAGGAAACCATGTAGAGGTGTCAAACTCTTGCCACACTGCATAAAAGTTCTAAAAAGAGTGATTGATAAACGAATATGGAGAGTAGTAGAAAGTAAGGTATCAGAAGAGCACTTTTGATACAAAACAGGATGCAACACAACCGACCTGATGTTTGCAGTGAAACAACTGAAAAGAATACACTTTAAGTACAGTTCCTCTTTATACTAAACAGCACCTTATGCACTGTTGGACCAAACCCATCTATAAACATTGCTTATACTGAGAAAAGATCAGAGTTGATAAAAAAAAAATAATAATAATAATAATAAAAAACAGCAAATTTAAAGTAGCTGAACAGTTGCAACATTTTTGTTGACCTAGTGATTTGCAAGATGCCAGTCTGCACCACAACTGCATGCGAGATGTTTACAGTAACGTGACACACATACACAGAGTTTTCAACTTTAAATTACATAGCTCATCTAGTACACTGAAGCAGTCCTAACTTCCTAGGATGTTCTTTGTGTTTCGCTGTTGCAGTCATCACATTTGGGTTATCCCTGCCAGGGTAGCCCTCGGCCGGCCTGAATACCAGAGACTTAGTATTTTCGTGTCGGTTTTTGTTGCTTGAAGACTGACGTCAGGTCATCAGTGGTATAAAGGAAGGCAGCCAATGCCATTACATTAGTCTTTCTTGCCGTTTAGCCCGAAGCAGAAGCAGTTTGCACGAGTTCCGGTCGGCCGCTACCTGAGTTTCATTTTTGAATTGAAGTTGAAGTCTTCGAAAGCTAAGTACCCAGTTGGGGATCCTGTTTTCTTGCACTAACCGATGTCAGAAAAAGTTAATTGTCTCGCCTGTGAAAAGCAAATGCCACACTGGGACTTCCTGTCTTACTGCGTCACTTATCTAGGCCCAGACCACGACGTCCCTCGTTGCCGGTTCTGTGCTTTAACACCAGAACTATTTGTCGTCAGGCCGCTATTGTAGCCAGATATTTCCGATTACAGTCCTCAAATTCTGATATGGATTCCGTAAGCCATCCGACAGCAGATCTTCCGAAAAAACATAAAGATAAAGCCAGAGACAGACCGCACAGGATCAAACCTTCCGACAACACTTACGCCATGCTGGTAGTCTTTCAGAATTCGGTGAGGCACTTTCGCAGCCCCTGATGCCCGCTTCAGTCAATTCACAGGCCACTACCGAGACCCTTTTTGAAGTCCAGTATGCCACAGAACTCTTCTTCGTCTAAGGATCCTGCGGTTGTTTCTATCCTGGATGGGTCTGGAGCCACTGTGCATGCACCAGCTTCTGAGGAAGTCCTTTGCAACACCAAATCCAGACATAAACTGACACCTTCTTTCACGGCTACCGTTCTTTCTAAAACAACCAGGTTCCTTAGGCCCAGGGGTCGAACCACACCCAAAAAACCAACTACCAGCCATTCTGTGGCACCTGCTCCCTTGCCTCAGTCACAAATGCTTAAAATGGCAGAGGACCTTATCATGCTGATTAGGGGAAGACAAGCCACTCCCACAAAAAGAAAGAGATCTGTCTCCAGTAGTTTTGTCTGAACAAGAGACAGATGAATTTGATGCATCTGACTGTGAAGACATGCAGCCCCCTCTCTACATACGAGGATTCTGATGCAGAGAAATCTATTCCTTCAGCTTCTCCCCTAGAGGATTTTTCCTTTGGGGAAGCCCTGCATACTTTAAGGGAGCATTTCAAATGGGAGAGTCAAGACTACCCACAGTCTTGAAAAGAGACTCAGAGAGTTCCTGGACCTTCCACAGCACAGGCCCTTACCCCCCCCCCCCCCCAGTCCTAGATGTGGTGGATGATGTCTTCTTTGAATCCAGCTTAACTCCTGCTGCCAGAAAACCAGACAGGTACTACAGAGTCCCTGACTCTCACAAATATATTTTTAAAAACCCAACAGCGGACCCTGAAGTCATTACTCAAGGCCCAAAAGGGGTTAAAGCTGCTTCAGCTAAGAATCCCACCCCCTCAGACAGGGATTCCAGAGCACTGGACAGATGGGGTAAAAAAGTATACACCTCAGCTACTCTTGCTATCAGGGCACTAAATTGTCAGTTTCATATGCTTAAATATCAGCAACATACCTTGGAATTCCTTAAACAAAAAATGTCATCCTTTCCTGCATGGGCAGAATCTAAAGATTTACAGGAGTTACAGCACTCTGCTGGTCAAGTAACTAAACACTCTTTGCACTGTGGTTTTGACACCCTAGAAGCTTCTTGCAGGGCAGCAATCACTGGATCTGTCATTAGAAGACATGCATGGCTTAAAGAACAACACCTGCCAGACCATCTCATATCAAAACTGTTGGATACACCCTTGCACAAAGAGAACTTATTTGGTACTAAACCAGAAGAGGTGTTAAAAATGGAAGAAAAAGCAAAATCTATACAGACTGTTAAAGATTTCTTGCAGGTACAGCCCCCTAGGTTCAGCAGGCATTTTCTTTCCAAGCCCTGGTCCTTTCCTGCATCTAGTAAACAGGGCCAGCCTAGGCCCTGTGGAAACAGACCTCCAAGACAGCAGTCCCAGGGGTTGCCGAGATCTAAGCAGTGGACTGCCTCCACTTCAAAGCCAGGGAGTTCTAAGCCACACCATTATGGTAAGAACTCACAATGACTCACCCCCCCCCCCCGACCTCACCTCTGCCCACCATCACATACCACTAGGAGGAAAACTGTCCTTTCACTCAAGCACCTGGGCCACCATTACCAAGGACCAATGGGTTCTGAACATTGTGTCTCGGGGGTCCAAATTCTCCTTCCACACCCTTCCAACTCCAAAAGGGTTCCCAGATCTACTACAAAATCAGTGGGCAGAGGCTCAAAAGCAAATCCATACCCTGCTCTCTTTGGGAGCAGTAGAACACATTCCTGCAGAGCAGATAGGCCAAGGCTTCTATTCCAGACTTATTCTGATACCCAGAAAAGAGGGTACCTGGTGCTCTATCCTCGATCTATCCATTCTAAACACCTTCCTGGTGATCCCAAAATTCAAAATGCTCAACCTCCAGCAGCTGCTACCCATGTTCTCCAAGGATGCTTGGCTAACCACGTTGGACCTAAAAGAGGCCTACTTCCACATTCCCATCAGGGAGTCCTGCAGAAAATATCTTCACTTCAGGGCAGGATCTCAACACTTTCAGTTCTCTGCGCTTCCCTTTGACTTATCTACTGCTCCCAGTGTTTTCACAAAATGCCTGGCTCCGGCCATTGCTTTTTGCAGACAAAGAAATATTCAAATTTACCCCTACTTAGATGACTGCCTTATTCAGGCAGATAGCCAGGAACAGCTGCTCAAAGACCTTGGCTTTGTAAAGGACCTACTAACCTCCTTAGGGTACACAATCAACGAAAAGAAATCCAAATGGGTATCCACCAAAAGGATAATCTTCCTGGGAGCATGCCTAACACCAGAGAAACAAAGTTTCCCATCAGCTTACTTCTCTCAACTGGCCACCAAGCCCCAGCTTTCTGCGGGAAATCCTGCAAGCCCTGGGGTTCATGACATCTTGAATACTCCTTATTCCATATGCCAAACTGCATATGAGGAAAATTCAGTGGTACCTAAAGAGTCTTTGGTGTCAACACTCTCAAGATCTGGAAACTCTCTTGCCTATTCCTCCTTGCCTGAGGAAGGAATTTCTTTGGTGGGCAACAGCCTGCTCCCACAACAAGGAACTGCCCTTCTCCCCACACCCCACCACCCAGACCCCCACACCACAGACTCATCAGACTACGGTTGGGGTGTACACCTGGACGGCAGGTGTATACAGGGCCAATGGAACCCCCAGCAACTTCCCCTGCACATCAATCAAAAAGATGATGGCTGTGCAGCAGGCCTTGATAGCTTTCAAACCCCTTCTCTCTCCAGGGGTTCTCCTGATCAAAACAGACAACACCACAGTGATGTGGTACATCAACAAGCAGGGAGGGACTCACTCCTACTCACTGTGCAGGCTGGCAATGACCCTTTGGTTTACAGCCTCTTCCATGCAACTACACCTGTTAGCACAATACCTGCCAGGCACTCTCAACTCCCTGGCAGACCAGTTAAGCAGAAAACTTTTTTTACTCCCATGAGTGGCAGCTCCACGGAAACACCTTCTTACTAATAACTCAGAAATCGGGAACCCCGGAGGTCAGCCTCTTTGCCTCCCACACCAACCATCAGCTTAGCAAATTCTGCACCAGGGAGCATCACTGCATGGCATGGAGAGTGGATGCCTTGTCCTTCCCCTGGGTAAACCTATCAATGTTCATCGTGTTTCACTGTTACAGTCATGACTGTAGGGTTCTCCCCTGCCGGCAGGCAGCCCTCGGTCGGCCAGAATCCCAAAGTCTGGGTCCGGCATCGGTTGTTCAACTCTGCTCCCTGACGTCAGAGCACCAGGAGTATAAAGTTGACAACCGACGCCATCTTCTCCAGTCTTTCTTGCCATGCGGTGATAGCAGTTCGCAAGTGCCGGTTGGTAGACTCCTGACGAATATTTCTACTTACTTCGGTCCGAAGACTTTCTTCTCCACTCAAAGCTAAGTACCCCGTTGGGGAAACTTTTTTCTTGCTCCACTCCGATGTCAGAAAAAGTTAATAATTGTATTTCATGTGGGAAGCAAATACCTCATAAGGATTTTCATTCTTACTGTATTCCTTGCTTAGGCCCTGACCACGACATAGCTAGTTGTCGGTTTTGTGCTAGATTCAATCAGCGTACAATCAAGCGAAGGTACGATTTTGCTTTTCATTACTTCGGTAGGCACTTTAACGACAAAATGTCGTCAGACACGGTTCCATCTACCGGAGTTCACAAGCGTCGCAAGGATAAAGACAGGCCTCCGAGGTCCAAATCTGATGATAGCGCACATGTGGAGCCAGCTTCAGGTTCGGCCGTCGTCAGTGAGGTGCTTTTGCAGCCCCTGTCGGCCATTTCAGAACCGACGGCCGAAACGGACTCTCATGAGGAGCCAACCAGGCCTTTAAATATCTCTGTTGCAGGACCCTTCGGACAGTGCTCCTTCGGATGGGTCCGGAGCCGCTGTGCAGGTACCGGCTTCCGAAGGGGTTTTCAGGCCTACTCAGCTTCAAGTAAAGGCAAAGACAAAGGCAAAGACTCCTTCTAAATCAAAGACTTCAGCACAGGCCTCTTCTGAACCGGCTCCCAAGTCACAGAAACAGTTACTCAAGATGGCGGAGGATTTAATCACAATGATTAGGGGTTCTCATCCCCCTCCAGACAAAAGGCCAAGGCAGGATGTTTATTATGATTCCTCTGATCAGGCTTCTGTTTCCTCAGTTTCTTCTTCTGATCAGGAATATTCTTTCCCTCCTTATGAGGATTCTGATGCGGAAGAATCCATTCCTTCAGCTTCTCCTCCTGAGGATTTTTCTTTTGGGGAAACTCTGCATGAAATGAGGGAACATTTCCACTGGGAGGGACAGGAGTATTCAGAATCCAAGAAAAAACTTAGGGAATTTCTTCTTCTACCCCAACATAGACCCCTGGCTATTTCTCCTGTTTTGGATATTATGGATGATGCCTTTTCGGAGGCTAATTTAACCCCTGATTATTTTCCTCCTGCTCCTGTTAAGCCTGATAGGTACTGCAGGGTTCCTGATTCCCATCAGTTTTTATACAAGAATCCTACTGCTGACCCTGAAACCATTTCTCAGGGTCCTAAGGGTGTTAAGGCCGCTACTGCCAAAAATCCTATTCCTACTGAAAAGGATTCTCGAGCCTTGGAAAGATGGGGCAAAAAGGTGTACACTTCTGCTACTTTGTCCATTAGGGCTTTAAACTGTCAGTTTCATATGCTTAAATATCAGCAATTTCTCTTATCTGTCTTGAAACAAAAATTTACTTCCATTTCTGCCTGTGCAGAGGATAAGGAATTACATGACTTATTGCATGCCACTGAACAAGTTGGGAAGCATGTTTTACACTGTGGATTTGATGCCTTGGAGGCTTCTTGTAGGGCTGCGGCCTCTGGCACAGTCATTAGAAGACATGCATGGCTAAAGGAACAGAATTTACCTGAACAAGTAAAGGCTAAATTATTGGATGCTCCTGTTCAGCATAATGTTTTGTTTGGATCTAAAGCTGAAGAGGTGATTAAAAAGATGGAGGATAAGGCGAAATCCATGCAAACAGTTAAAGATTTCTTACAAGTACAGCCTCCTAGATTTAGCAGGAATTGGCCATCAAAAAACTGGTCCTTTCCCTCTTCAGACAGGCCTCAAAGGGGTAGATATAGACGCTCCAGAAGGGGAGGCCTCAAACACAGGCTGCTTATAGACCAAGGCAGTGGACTGCTTCTACCCCTAGGGGAGGAGAGGACAGACCACAGTCTCAAAGGAAACAAACTCAATGACTCCCTTGGTTGGGCTGCAGGAACGTCTTGCCTGGAAGCCCCTCTCGGAGGAAAACTCTCTCTCTTTTTTACCAAAATTGGACTCAAATAACCCAGGACAAATGGGTTTTGGATGTGATTTTAAAAGGTTACAAATTCCATTTTCATACTTTGCCAAGGCCAAACGGATGGCCAGACCTTCCAAAACATCAATGGACGGAGGCCTTACACCAGGTGGAAGCTCGTTTGGCTATGAATGCCATAGAACTGGTTCCTCTTTCAGAGATGGGAAAAGGGTTTTACTCAAGGCTCTTTCTAGTCCCAAGAAAGCAAAATTCATGGAGACCTATTCTGGATCTGTCGGTCTTGAACACCTTTCTAGAGATTCCAAAATTCAAGATGCTTACTCTACAGCAGTTAGTTCCAGTGCTGTCCAAAGATGCATGGATGGTGACTTTGGATTTAAAGGAGGCATATTTACACATTCCCATCTGGCAGGATCGCAGAAAATACCTCAGGTTCAAGGCCGGATCGAGGCACTTTCAATTCTCTGCGCTGCCCTTTGGATTATCTACTGCGCCCACGGTCTTCACCAAATGCCTGGCTCCAGTAGTAGCTTACTGCAGACTCAAGGGAATTCAAATATTCCCTTATCTGGACGACTGTCTAATTCAGGCAGACAGCAAGGATGTCTTACTCCAGCATCTACATTTTGTACAAAGCCTCCTCAAATTCCTGGGATTCTCTAAACATAAAAAAGTCAAATTTGACACCATCACAAGAGATAACTTTTCTGGGTGCTCTTCTAAACACTACAACCCAGATGGCTTTTCTGACATCCGAAAAACAATTACAGCTGGCATCAACTTTCAAAGCCTTGGCAACTCTAACCCATCTATCTGCAAGGAAATTCCTGCAGGCTTTGGGTTACATGACCTCCTGCATCCTTCTCGTACCATATGCAAGACTACACATGAGGAAAATACAGTGGTACCTAAAAAGTGTATGGTCTCAGCATTACCACAGTTTGGACATACTGATTCCTGTCCTTCCTTGCCTTCAAAAGGAATTTCTTTGGTGGTCCAGGGCATGTGCTCTAAACAAAGGGAAGCCCTTCCGTCTACCTCCTGCCTCTCAGATTCTAACCACGGACGCCTCGGATTATGCTTGAGGAGCCCATTTTCAGGGCAATTGTCTGCAGGGCCTTTGGACAAAGGATCAGGAGCACCTGCATATCAACTTAAAGGAGATGTTAGCCGTTCAGAAAGCTCTATTGGCCTTCAGGAATCTCATACAGCCAGGACAACTACTAATACGGACAGACAACACCACAGTTATGTGGTACATAAACAAGCAAGGGGGGTCTCATTCCTACCCCCTTTGCAGACTAGCCATGGATTTATGGAACACAGCTCTAACTTGCAATCTGGATCTTCAAGCTCAGTTTCTACCAGGAAAACAAAACTTACTGGCAGACAGTTTGAGCAGAAACCTTTCGGATCCACACGAGTGGATGCTGGACACCACAATATTCAGGATGATAACAGCAGTATGCGGATGTCCTCACATAGATCTCTTTGCATCCCATCTAAATCATCAGCTGCAGATTTTTTGCACCAGGACATTCCACAGAGAGGCTTGGAAAGTGAATGCCCTGTCATTCAGTTGGAGGAACCTCTCGGGATATGCCTTTCCGCCTCTACCTCTTCTTCCACGAGTTTTATTGAAGATGAAACAGGACAAACCCAAGATGATAATCTTGTTGGCTCCGAATTGGCCTCGGCAGTTTTGGTATCCAACTCTAATAAACCTATGCCTGGAGCCCCCTTGGATTTTACCTCAGTCTCCGAAACTTCTGTCCCAACATCAGGGTCAGGTTCTACACTCACATGTCAGAACTCTCAGCCTGGCGGCCTGGTTAATCCAGGGCCTTTGATTTCTTCTTTCCTACCCTAGCAGGTTATGGATGTCATTTTGGAAGCTAGACGTCCTAGCACTAGGAAATCTTATGCAGGAAAATGGAAAAGATTTTGTTCCTGGATGCAGGCTCAGGATTCTGATCCTCTTCTTCCTAACATTACTTTAATTTTTCTTTACTTGACGGATCTCTTACATAAGGGTCTCTTTCTCTTCCATTAAGATCCATGCTTCAGCTATTTCTGCTCTTTATAATACAGACCCTCCCATCTTTTCCCACCAGCTCATGAGACAGTTCCTCAGAGGAGCTAAGAACTTAAGACCTCCTAGATCTCCTCCTATTCCTGCTTGGGATCTCAATTATGTTTTGGAAAAACTAACCTTGCCTCCTTTTGAGCCTGCCGCTTCTGCTGACATCAAGTTTTTATCTTGGAAGACAGCTATCCTTTTGGCACTAACCTCTGCCAGGAGAGTTTCAGAGTTACAAGCTCTTATGGCGGTGGAACCTTATATTATTTTTCATCAAGACAGGGTATCTTTGAGGACTAATCCGACCTTTATGCCTAAGGTGGTTTCCAAAGTGGCTTTAAATCAAACTATCCACTTGCCAACCTTTTTCACTACTCCTCAAAATAAAGGGGAAAGGATCTTACATTCCTTGGATGTACATCGACAGCTACGTTTTTACCTGAACAGAACCAAGGACATCAGAAAATCTGAACAATTGTTTCTTATGCTTCAAGTTCCCAAGGTAAAGCCATTTCTAAACAAACCTTTTCTAAATGGATTGCTCATGGAATCAGATTTTGTTATTCACACCATGGAAAGCAAATCCCAGGGACCATACGGACTCATTCCACCAGAGCTGCTGCCACTTCTGCAGCTTTCCTCAGGGGGAGTTCCTACCAAGGACATATTGGAAGCTGCAACTTGGAGTTCAGTACATACTTTCTCCAAGCACTACAATTTGCCTCTCTACTCTAAGTCTAGAGCAGGCTTTGCCTCTGCAGTCTTGCAGGGCCTTTTAGCCGCCCCTTCTTCTTTATGACCACCTCCCTTTCTTTCAGCTTTGGGATTCTACCCTACAGTCATGACTGCAACAGTGAAACACGATGAACATAGTACAGTTGTGTACACCTACCATAAATGTAGATGTTCGAGTGTCTTCACTGTTGCAGTCTGGGTTTCCCTCCCTCCTGTCCCCTCTTATTTTTACTTTTGTGTGGTTCCTTTTTTCACCATTCTTCTGAGGTGTATTTGCAAAGGTTTTGGGACCATTTTCATTTTGGGACTCCTGACATCTGGGGCAAGAAAACTGGAGAAGATGGCGTCGGTTGTCAGCTTTATACTCCTGGCGCTCTGATGTCAGGGAGCAGAGTTGAACAACCGACGCCAGACCCAGACTTTGGGATTCTGGCCGACCGAGGGCTGCCTGCCGGCAGGGGAGAACCCTACAGTCATGACTGCAACAGTGAAGACACTCGAACATCTACATTTATGGTAGGTGTACACAACTGTACTGTCTATGCCTTTCCTCCCCTACCTCTTCTTCCCAAGGTACTGATCAAAATAAGGGATGAAAAACCAAGGACCATTCTCATAGCTCCAGACGGGCCCAGACAGCACTAGTACCCCTTGCTGCGCAGCCTGTCTCCACTGCCCCCATGGAATCTTCCTCAGATTCCCAACCTCCTAACCCAGACGGTAGGGGAATTCATGCACCTCCAATTGCAGACACTCAGTTTGGCAGCTTGGCTTATACTCTGACCCCTGACCAATCTGCCAACCTCAGTAAACAGGTTTTGGATGTTATCCGATAGGCCAGATTCCCTAGCACCAGAAAGTCTTATGCAGATAATGGAAAAGGTTCTGCACCTGGATCCATCTCTCTCATCCTGGATTACTTAGCTGACCTACTACACAGTGGTCTCTCTTTCTCCTCTATAAAAATTCATGCCTCTGCTATTTCAGCTCATTTTCCCACTGAGCAGCCTGTTTTTTTCACACCCTCTGATCTAACAGTTCCTCAGAGTGACTAACAACTTGAGGCCCCCCCAGAAGGGCACCAACACCAGCTTGAGACCTTAACTTTGTTTTGGAAAAGCTCACCTTGCCTCTCTTTGAACCAGCTTCTTCTGCAGAACTAAAATTTCTCTCCTGAAAGACAGCCTTCCTCTTGGCCATCACTTCAGCCAGAAGAGTCTGTGAGCTGAAAGCACTCGTGGCAATGGAACCCTTCATCATCTTCCATGCAGACAGGGTATCCCTCAGAACTAATCCATCCTTCATGCCCAAGGTGGTGTCCAGTGTGGGTTTCAACCAATCCATCCATTTTGCCCACCTTCGTTCCTAATTTTCAAAACAAGGGGAAAGGATTCTGCACTCTCTATATGTGCACAGACAGCTCAGATACTGTGTGGACAGGACTAAATCCTTCAGAAAATCCAATCAACTGATGGTTAGCTTTGCTTCAGGGGTAGGGGGCAAGGCCATCTTTAAGCAAACCATTTCCAAATGGATAGCACACTGCATCCAATTCTGCTACAAACAGCATGGCAAGCATCCCCCCAAGGGGTCAGGGCACACTGTTCACACCTTTACCAAACATTACCACCTGCCTCTCTTTTCCAAATCCAGGGCAGGTTTTGCTTCTGCAGTCTTGCAGGGCATGCTAGCCAGCCCCTAACTTCTTTGACTGCCTCCACCCATTTCCTCAGCTTTGGGAATCTACCCAAATGTGATGACTGCAACAGTGAAACACGAAGAACATAGTACAGTTGTGTACACTTACCATAAATGTAGATGTTCGAGTGTCTTCACTGTTGCAGTCCTGGTTTCCCTCTCTCCATCCCCCTTTTTTCTCTTTTTCCATTGTTACCCTTCTTCCTTGTTCTCCTTTCCTTACAAGGGACATATTGGTATTTATTTTCCACTGGTGGGGTTCTTCCACCAGAACATGGCCTCCTACTTTGGGGGCTCTTGACAGGCTAGGGCAAGAAAAACTGATGTAATTGTGTCGGCTGCCTTCCTTTATACCACTGACTACCTGATGTCCATCTTTAAGTGACAGCAACCGACGCAGAAATAAGGCTGACCGACCCTCGGCAGGCATAACCAAAATGTGATGACTGCAACAGTGAAGACACTCTTAACATCTGCATTTATGGTAAGTGTACACAACTGTACTTTCCTCTCTCATGTTATTCCCTTTTCAAACTTGTTTTCATTGTTAAGCTTTCGGACATTTCTTCTGCTGTTGCTTATCTTAATGGCATGGATGTCTGCCGGTGCACAGAGATAGATTGTTTCAGTCCTGCTAATGTGTAAGCTTGTACTGTTTTTTTTTTTTTTTAGCCATTCTTTTTCAAACTAAAACACTGAACATCTTTGCTTAAGAATTCTGAAAGAGACGCAAGTAATGGGGAGGACAAAGGATCCAAATCAGAGACAAATTTTAAATATTACTCTAGCTCACTTAAAAAGTTAACAGAGCAACAGGTTTTGCAGCAGCATGTGTTTTCGGAAGAATAAGTATGAAACTCAAATATCTAGCATTAACTGATTGTAATTGTCAGTGATCTACCAGAAAAATAAGGTATACGAGCAAAAAGGCAAATATTTGAAGCAAAATCTGGGATGATTAATTCAAGTCCATGCTAACCAAGAATGATCATGGAGCTCAACTTCTGAAGTCATCTGTCTGTCAGTTATCTGTACTTCATACTGGGTCTTTCTTTGAGTGCATTTTCTAGACTTTCGTGGGTCAGCAGGTTCCAGTCAAGGAAGGTATGCCTGGTTGTGCCATGGTGTACTGAAAACTGATACACCTGTTAGTGGGACTTTAAGTTGTAGTGATAGGAAAGTAGTGTATTCCTCAAACACACTTGAAATTACCAGCAAAAATAGGATGAGTAAAATATGTTATTAAAACAGAAAATAGTAAAACATCCTTAAAGATGCATGTAGTCCTGGGCATGGAAGATTTTTAAATAGCCATTGACTGTTGAATTCAGTAGCTCTGGACAATATTGTCAGCTGTCTAAAGACCGTAAGGAGAATCATTGTCCGAACAAAGGTCTTCATAGCTTCAGAGAACAAGACTAAGGAGAAGTAGTGTAGTATAAAAGTAAGCTGCATCTTCAGTTTGGTTATGCTTCTGTGGGCAGGCTGCAGAAACTGCTTCTAGTTCAAGAAACAAAGACCCGGAATGCATTTCTGTCTCATAGCAAATTGTTGACAGTAGTGAGGTTTACCTGAAGTATAGCAGACCCTAACCCTAGGCCTATTGCTGGCATACCTCTCTCCTCTGAGTGCAGTGAGGCAGTTGCTGTAGACTTAAATGAACATGAACCTGGTTTTGGAGCTACTGTATCATCAGTTTTATGTGCTTCAGTGCTAGAAGCATTATAAACACAAAGAGACTATCAGAAGTTGTACAGAAAAATATTAACTGCTAGATAAGCAGGTGTGGCCATCCTCAGAAGTTATTCAGTGACAGTGGTGGAGAATGCAGTAATGATGGAGAATCAAGTAATGATTTATTTAGAGTTATGGCAAAAAATTAAATATTAAATATGTGACCACAGTGGTGTATAGTCCTGGGAGAAGTGGGGTCCGACACAGACTGTCAGACATTGACAAATATAATTTGAAAAATAAAAGCTAGTAGTGGATGCGAGTGTGAAAAGGCATTAGATTAGGGACTGTTAGCAAAAAGAACTATGTTGAATCTATTTTGCTACAGTTCTTATCTGCTTGTGTTTGGTTGGGAAGCCGACACTGTCTTCTGTTCTAATGATAATTTGTTTGCCCTTGAAGAGATGACAAGTAGCGTGGCAGCAGGAAGGCATCCGTCCGTCAGCAGTATGCGAGTCAAGGAGAATATTTAAGGCTAATTGTTCCACCACAATTTCGAGAGCTGTGCGGAGACAATACCAAAAATAAAAGGTTTAAAATGAGATGCAAGATACACTACAAAAGACATAACTGTGCAGAGCAGAGAGGATGTAGAAGCTGTCACTCAATAGGATGGAGTAGGGGTATTTGTGAGGCTTGCTGGTGGTTTTTGTAAGGGTGCATCATTCCAGGCTGCATTAAATCACGGCTGAAGTAGAGGGTCAATATCTTAGTGGAAATGATAGTGATGAGGTGAGAGACTTGCCTACCCTTATACCAAAAAAACTAAGAAAAGGAAATTAATATGAGATGGAATTTGGTATTGATGGAGTGAAGCAGCCACAAGTGCTACTGTTTGATAGTCTCCTCAGTCTCAAAAAGTATCAAACTATTAGAAAAATCTTAGGATGAAGCTGGTAAGCTTTAAGAAGATTCACTAATTGGTACTGCTTGAAAGTTTTTATACCTAGCTGATATTGCATACACAGAGGAATCTGTTCACATGTAGGAAGTATTCACATAGAACTAGGCTCTGGGACATAACGCACACATGAAATACAATGTAATCCTGACTGAATTCATATTATTTGAATTGCAATATAGTATGAGATGCAGAACTGGAAAGGTAATGCTTTTACAATATTTGATCATTTAGCCAAAAATGAATCTCTACTAAGTGAGGCTAGAGCATCAGAGAAACTCCAAAAGGAGTAACATCCAAAACGCATCTTGTAACTAGAGGGTTTGAAGAACCTGGCTGAGATGAACTTACAAAACATTCCTAACTTGTGCATCAAAATATCTCCTTTTGGACCTAGATTGTCAAAAGCACTGGAAAATTCATACCATAGACACTGAGTGTACATTTTTGCAAGCTGTGGAACTCTCGTGACATTTATCTGCTCCCTCTTGTGAGGGAATGCTTGCGGAAACTCAGGAAGTGTGTTTATAGTCTGGTGGATACTGTACTGGTATACCAAAGTGAAAGATATTAAGTCAGAAGGCAGAATTGCGTAGGTTGACTCTGCTTTGCTGTACTGTACAGAGGGAAACAATGTCACTGAAGTACTTGCTGCCATGTAAATAATGTAAGGTTGCTTTCCATGCTTTGCTGCTTTAGTTATTCCGTACCTGAAGGTCACATTTTAGGTTGGCCATGAACAGAATCACCATTTTGTTACATGGGATTGAACTTAACTTCTGTTGATAGAACAGTGTTGATAAACTAAAAGACCTGGATAAAAGAAAAATGTTATTTATGTCATTATGAAATTATAAAGGGCAGTCCAGCAGAATATCCTCCCCCTTCCATTACTGGGCAGATAAGTTTTCTTCAAAGAAAAAAAAAAAACAAAAAACTTTCCACTGTTCAACTAGTGCCCTGTGCCAGTCCCACAACTACTCTCCCATCCCTAAGCTTTTTAAGTGAAGAGTACAAAAAAGAAAAAGGCTGCTCCCCTCCTTGATCTGGCATATCGACCAGGTGGCCAGACAGATACATGACCCCTCCCACCTGATCTAGCTCTTCAACAGAAGAGAAAAATGAACTTGCTGAAACCTGCCTCTTCCACCTGCCCCAGCTGTTCAATGGAAGAACAAAAGTCAACAATCATGTAGCTAAGGCTCCTGAAATGCAAGAACCAATGAGGTCCTATTTCTGCGGCCTGCTCCAACTCCACTCAGCAGTAAAAAAATAAAAAATATATATATATATATATATATATATATATATATATATATATATGGGTCTACTTAAGATTGAAGACCCATGTAATCGACTTTCATAAGAACAAGGCCACATCAGCGTAACTCCACATAACCGAAAGCTTACAACCATGAAACCCGGAACATCGAACTCTACAAGTGAGCAAATGTCCGATCGTTACTTAAAGGCAAGTGCTGCAATGAAACACTGCCTACAGCAAATAACTCTCGCTAGTTTTGCAAGGGGGCAAGCCCGTCTGCACCCCCCATTTGGGAGGCCATGCCCCCACATCCCCTAAATTTTATATATATATATATATATATATATATATATATATATATATATATATATATATATATATATACATACATACATATACACACACCAACTCAGAGATCGCACTACAGTGAGAAAAGGGTAAACTTCCTGGTCCTCATTGTACAGCAATCTCTAATTCAAACCGCTGATAACTATTTGCTGTAGGCAGTGTTTCATTGTAGAACTGTCCCTTTAAGTAACGCTCAGACTTCTGCTCACTTGTAGAGTTCGATGTTTTAGGTCTCATGGTTGTAAGCCTTCGGTTATATGGAGTTTTGCTGATGTGGTCTCGTTCTTATGAAAGTCGATCTTTGATCTTGTGCAGTAGACACACACACACACACACACACATGCATATATATATATATATATATATATATATATATATATATATATGCGTGTGTGTATAAAATACACACGTGCGCACACACACACTGGGGCAGTTCCCCCTTCACCACACTCTACATACACTACTGCCTGTTTTACTGACCATTGCTTCTAGGTTTCCCTGGGAATCCAGCACCTTTTTCAGCTTAATCACGAAACAGTCTGCCAGTTTCTAGCTTCTTTCTTCTTCTAGCATCAAAAATAGTTATTCAGCATTTGCCACTATAACAGGCTGCTAAACTGCCTTAGACACAGGTAGTTGACTCTACTGTAGCCAAAGCTGGTTCCTTGGGCCGCTAATCTTTTCCTTGGGTAACACTGGTGTAGTCCCTACATCCACCATGGTCCAAAGATTGGATGCATCCTCTTGTGGAGGGGAGAAAAACACTTGTCAGTCCTGGGAGAAAGAGCAGAGAATACCATTCTCTCTAGCCAGAAAGTTATGCCCATTCTTGGGGGAGTTTTTGCTGGTAATACTAGATTGGTTTCTTCAGAGGTTCCTGTTAACATTCTCCTGTTTGTGTCCCTGGACAGGAGTAATTTATTGGGCTTAGTTCACAATTTAATGCAGGCTTTTTACTTCTCCTATATAGGTTCATAGGTAAGTACTAGGCTGTCGGCCCTGGGGCCTATATGAGGCTAGCCAAAAATTTCGCCACCAAAGAAAATTAGTTTCCTGTGCCCCTGTCAAGCAATGCTGCAGAAGTGATCCCCGGGGTGAATTTTCTATTTCCCATCCAGTCATCAAGGTTTTTCTTAGAGGGACAATGATGAGCTTTGCTTGACAGGAATGGGGAGTTTGTTCCAGAGTATAGGGAGTCTCTGGGACTATTTCTTGTAAAAGAAAAAAAAAGATTCTTCTTTTTCTGAAGAGATTCAAGAAGTTAAACCTCTAAATGTTTGCGAGGATTAGATTGTGTTTTATCTCTACAGACATCTTACTCAGATTGTGAGTAGAGAGTGACTATGGCCAGTACCATTGATGAATCCTCTTTCCCTGTAACTATTTCCAGAGTGAAACAGATGATGTGAAGTTGTTCAGTCTCGCCGTTCATTCTTGCACATAAGTTCAGAGCCGATCCATCGGCTCGGAGTCGGCCGCGTTCATAAGCTGAAGAGCTCAGAGTGGCTCGAGGCCAAGTCCCTATTCCATGATGCTGTATGTCCTACCTCAGATCTAGTTTGCTGCTGCAACAGATCGGAGGTCGTTGGAGAGCTCGGGCCAGTATTGTTGATCTTTTCTACTTTATTGTTCCTTTATAACAAAGTTTTGTAGTTTTTCTGGATAGACTGTTTTTGTTGGGCTATTTAGCCTTTGTTTAGCTCGGCCTTTTGTTGTGCTTGATGAGATTTTCATCCTTTAAGAGTGACTGCTCTTAGGCCTTTGGCCATGCCTTAGTTGTTTAAACGAGTTCCCTGTCCAGCTTATTCTTTTATTTAGCATGTTTTTTTAGATAGTTGTCTTAAAGTTAAGATTTATAGTTAGCTTTTCGCTAGTTTATACTTATATTTAGCGTGCTTAGATAGTCTTTATAAAGTTAGGATTTATAGTTAGCTTTACAGTGTTTATACAGTTGTTGTAGAGTTTGCGGTGTGTGTGTGTGGTGTAGTTATTAGATTGACTAAATAATTGTTCTGATTGGTGCATACTGTTGTGTTTTTTTTTTTTTTTTTGTGATTATGGCTGATCAGAGAGAAAAGCAGAAGTCTGGCTTTAAAAAGTGCCCAAAATGCGGGCAGAAAATGTCTGCCACTGACTCCCTCGTCAGTTGTGTTTATTGCTTGGGGCCAGTTCACCTCCAGGAGGATTGCAATATCTGCCATTCTTTCAGTAGCTGGGTATTGCTAGAGTGAAGAAGAAAGCTGGTGGATAGAGGCTTGCTGAAGCCAAACTTTAAGGAGTCTTTAGGTAAGGCTGACCAGACTTCCAAGTCGTCGAAGGGGTTAAAGTCCTCCAAAGCTTCCTCGGAGCCCAAGTCATCGGCTCCGAGCCTTGCAGAGAAGGTGTGGTCGCCGGCTCCACAGTCTTCAGAGCCGTGCACCGAGCCAGTGTTTTGGAGCCGGTCTCCGAGACCTTAAGGTCACCCATTCTGCAATCGGTGGCTTTTTCTGTTCCTTCGACTCATTCTTTGAGAACCCTCTCCAATGTGGACTGAGTGGTGAAGAGGCTTCTCGAGAAGCCAGCACTGGCCAAATTATTATTGGCTTTGACCCAACCGGTTTCCTCCTGCTGTGACTACTCCTCAGCTGAGCTGGGCCTTCGGAGCCGGGTGAGGGGGGATCTGATGATTGTGGAGCCTTCAGAGCTGAGGCCAGTTCCAGTGCTATCTGCTCCATCAACCCTGACTTCTTTGGTGCCGTTTGAAGAGTCTGGGAGCCGACATCCTTCCTCTGGGTTGGAGCCCACTGTCCCGGCGCCAGAGAGGTCGCCATCTTCTTCGGAACTGGTGGTTTCCTCAGGTCGGAGCAGTGGAGCCTTCGATGCTATGAGGAGGGTTATGTCTTCCAAGATGCACACGTCATCAGGGCCCTCCTCCTCCTCCCCTAAAGTGCCACTTTCTGCCTCTACATCGCAGGTCCCCGTGAAGCGTCGAGACCCAAAGCCTCAGATAACCCCATTGGGTGACCCATGTTCTACTGAGACCTCACCAGAAGCCCCCACTGATGAGGTTCCCAGGAAGAAACTTTGCAAGAGGAGGCATTTAGACTCCCCACAGGAGTCTTTTACACCAGACACCAACTTCGAGGGGGACCGTGGGGACCCTTCTGACTCCTCTGAGGATATCTCCTTTGCTGATATCCTTGAGGTCCTTAAGCAGAGGGGTGACTGTCAGTCCATTAGCCCTACTGAGGATGAGTCGGTGCTCCTGAAGGCCTTTGGGTTTCAACCTTCCACCCTTCAATGAACTAATGGAATTAGTTGCTCGAAGGGCGTGGAAGTCTCCTGATACTATGGAACCTGTCCCTCGGAGGCCCAACAAGTTTATTACGTCCCCCCACGATGAGATGTTCCTCACTAAGGGAGTGCCGGTTCATGCCATGGTGGTGGCGGCCGCCACCAAGAAAGAGATGTCTGAAACCTCTTCTGTTGTCCATCCTCCTAATAGAGATTCCAGGACTTTGGACAGGTACAGGAAACGCATCTTTAGTTTTGCGACCTTTGCTATGTGATCGCTCAACTACTTGACTCATTTTATCCATCTTCAAAGAGATGTCCTAAAAGAGCTTGGAGATACTCTGCAGGGTAGTACAGATGGAGGTTTCTCTGAGAAGGTGACAGTCCAGCTTAATACCCTTAATTCCATAGTTAACTCCTCCATGCGGCTCATTTCCTATGCAGCCGATGGTTTGAGTCGGGCAGTGGGTTCAGCAATAGCTCTTCGGAGACATTGCTGGATGTGCTTATGCTCCTTTGTGGAAGCCTTCAAGTCTTCTTTTGTTAACACTCTATTCGATGGCTTGTCTCTTTTCTGGCCCAAAGTCAAGGAGACTCTCACTAGGCACGAGCAAGATGGAAAGAGTCTATCTGCCATAGGAGTCCGTTTTTTCACCCCTACTAGACCATACACCAAAGGGCAGAAAGGTGGAAAAATGTGGTCCAGAAGTCCCAAGGAGCTTTCCAGAACACACGTAGTGAACCCCACTCCAGGGGTAGAGGAGGGGGTAATAATGGATGTGCTCTATAGATCTCAAGGATGAGTACTATCCTATCAAAATGGCCAGACCATCCAGAGATCACTTGTGTTTCCGGCTAGGAGCCAGTCACTACCAATTCCGAGCACTGCCCTTTGGCCTCACAACAGCCCCCAGAGAGTTTACCAAATGCATGACAGTGGTTATGGCTCACCTGAGGCATCTAGGATTCCGAGTGTTTCTGTATCTGGACAACTGGCTCCTTACCACCGCCTCCAGGCATCAACTAATTCTGTCCACGGGTCACACACTCAATCTCTGTTCTCAGTTAGGCAAAACTATAAATTTTGACAAGTCTGCGTTGTCGCCATCGCAGAGTATCTCCTTTATCGGAGCAGAATTAGACACCACTATCGCCACGGTAAAATTGCCCCTGGACAGAATAGCCACTCTTTGAAACCGGGTATCGGACATTTTCAGAGAAAAAAAGTACCAGCCTCTCAAGTATTGAAACTACTAGGAACCATGGCAGCTACGCTCATAGCAGTTCCTCTGGGGCGTATGCACATGAGGATTCTTCAATGGTTGCTCTTCACCCAGTGATCTTACCAACAACTTCCGATGTCATTCTTAATAATGATTACATATTCTTGCAAGAAGGATCTTCGTTGGTGGTTGACCAGCCACCAGGTTACAGTAGGTCGACCATTTGTTTCTCCCTCGCTGTAGTCTCGGTGACCACGGACGCTTCTTTGATAGTTGATAGGGGGGTGGGGGTTTAGGGAAGAACTGCCCAAGGCACCTGCTCGGAAACAGAGTCACAGTTGCATACCAGTGTTCTGGAGCTGAGAGTGGTGCTTTTGGCGTTGCAGCACTTCCATGACTGTCTTCCTCTGGGGATGATTGCGAGACAGACAACATGTCTGTGGTCTGGTACATCAACAAGCAAGGGGGAACAAAGTCTTACCCCTTATGTTGAGAGGCCTTGAGAATTTGGCAGTGGGTGGTATCCACCGGGTGCTTTCTGATAGCAACACATATCCCGGGGAAATCCAACGTGATCACGGACAAACTGTGCAGAGCCATTCTGTTACCGCACGAGTGGTCTCTCAAAGACGAGGTTGCGGAGATGATTTTCCGCAGATGGGGCCAGCCTTGCTGCGACCCGTTTGCATCCTCTATGAATGCCAAATGCAGAAGTCACTTTACCCTGAATCCCCCGCCAGGGGACATACCCAAGGGACTCGCTCGTAAACTATTGGCCCCCGGGACACCTGTATGCTTTTTCACCAACTCCCCTGATTCTGAAATTCATAAAGAAAGCCAAAGCCCTGGAAGGACTGTAATCTTAATAGCCCATTTTTGGCCTCGACAGATTTGGTTTCCCTTCCTTCGAATCTATCAATTGGAGGAACCTTGGATTCTGGACCAGTTCCAGATCTCCTGACACATTCGTCAGGGGTCCTCCATCCATCCCTTTGTTCCCTCAGACTGACAGCTTGGCTGTTCCGATTCCCAACTTAGCCAGGTCACACAACTTTTCTTCAGAGGTACAGCATATTCTTGTATCTTCACATAAAGCTTCCACTATATAGTTGTATGCCAGCAAATGGAAGTGATTTGCTTTTTGGACCTCCCAGAATAACTTTGATCCTTGCGTTGCCCCGATTGCTAGTATTCTGGAATTTCTATCTAAGCTTTTTCATGAAGGTGCTGCAGCTGCCACTATGAGTTCAATTGGCTGCAATTTCGAATTTCCACCTCAGATCTGAAGGTTCTAACCTAATGTCTCACAGACCATGTAGGGCCTTCTTTAAGGGTACCATTCATCTTAGGCCGCCTGTTAGACAACCTTTTACTCCCTGAAATCTAAATTTTGTGCTGTCACGGATTATTCTCCATCCCTTTGAGCCTGCATCATCCTGCCATTTAAAATTCCTCTCTTGGAAAACAATTTTCTTGGTAGCCATTACCTCAGCATGTAGAGTGTCCGAGCTTCAAGCCCTATCTATCAAACCCCCATATTTGGTGTTTCACCCTGACAGTGTCACTGAGAACTAATTCTTCATTCCTTCCAAACGTGTGTTCCAAGACTAACCTGAATCAAACTATCGAACTTCCAACTTTTTTTTCAGTAACCATTCTAACAAGTTGGAGTACATGTTGCATAAGCTTGATGTTCACAGACAATTGAGATTCTATTTGGACAGAACGAAGGAATTTAGGAAATCTGAACAACTCTTTGTTTATCATGCTGACACTAAGAAAGGGCTACCAGTGTCTAAAGTTACCCTTTCCAAATGGTTAACTGACTGCATTAAATTTACATACTCCTCAGCAAACCAACCATTAGAACATGGCATGAAAGCGCATTCCACTAGGGCTGTTTCCACTTCCTCTGCTTATGCGGCTCGATTGCCTTTGGACACTATGTGGAGCTGCCACTTGGTCTAAGCCTCATACCTTTATCACTCATTACAAAGTGGACAGGGCTTCTTTTGGTTCCACTGTCCTCAGGAATATACTCCCATGAGCCACCCAGGATTAGGGTGCTTGGGACGCTACCCATGTGTAAGAATGAACGGCGAGATTGAACAACTTCACATAAGAAGTTATGTTCTTACGATAACGTTCCATGTGAGTTGTTCATCTCGCCTTCATTCTTACATTCCCACCCACCTTTCCCCCTTCAGGTCCTCAAAGAACGAGCAAGACTTGTGGTCTGGTGGATCTTATGTATCTTCTTACTCCGGTTGGAGTATCTGTTGTGTTATATCTGTTACATGCTGGGATCAGCAAACTAGATCTGAGGGTAGGGCAGAGAGCATCATGGGATAGAGACTTGGCCTGGAGCTACTCTGAGATCTTCAGCTTGTGAAAGCAGCCGACTCAGAGCCAATGGGTCGACTCCAAACCCATGTGTAAGAATGAAGGAGAGATGAACAACTCACATGGAACATTATGGTAAGAACATAACTTCTTTTTTCAGTAGGAAAATGGCAATATTTCTCAGTCCTTCAGGAAGTATTATGTTGTGTTACAAATGGAATTTCCATAACCTTCCTATATTACCCCAGTTGTTAGGAATGTTTTTGGACTTTATTTCCTCTTCTATTAATTAATCTGCTTTGTGTAATTGGCTGCCTCTGTGTCTCACGTGGCTACCATCTTCCTGAAGTATACTCATGATTTTACTGATGTCATATTAAGGGCTTTGGAACTTAAACTATTTTGAGGAGGTTTGCTTGGTTACATTCTCAGAACCTTCCTGAAGATGTTAGAAATTAAGTTTTGAATTCTTGCTTGGATAAAAAGTAGTTTTGAATCATCTGCTTCAGAGGTCCATATGAAGTATTATTTGAGAGGTATGCTGCTACATGGGTCCTGTCAGTTTTTCAGCCTTCCTTCTCCAACTTGGACAATGGATGTAATGCTCCCCCTGCTACCTTCTTTTAAGGCAAAGTAAAAAGTCCCAGCAAGTTGTAGGCAAGCATATGTTCAAAAAGCTATGGCAAGGAGTTTACAAAATGTAGAGGACCCCCCCCCCAAAAAAAAAAACCCAAAGAAAGTCAAATATGTCTGTATGACTGTTTACAAGACTCTCCATTCCACTCTCTCAAACCCTAAATACATTGTTTACTTTTGGCACTGGGTGTCTCTCCCTCATTTTTGAGATATTTCCCTTCACTTGCCAGACTTTGGTTTTCTTTTCCCTTCTGTCAAGGAACATGTACTCTCTTAGAGGTATTAGGAACAGTCATCCTTCCTCTTTAGGAGAAGGGTTTTTATTCAGTATTGCTTTTTTTACCAAGCTGTATACGAGTATCTCTCAACCTCTTGGGGCAAGAAATCTGGACAAAGCCTAAGTAATGGGGCACAAAGACTCATAAATAGTGGCATATTTTAAATATTATTCTTATAAATTTAGAACGTTGCTAGAGTAACATGAGTTGTGTTGGCATGCATTGGTTCATAGGTGATTACTAGGCTAACTGCCTTGAAGGACCCTTTTAAGCCTAGCCAAAAGCCAGAGGTGGGACTCAAACCCTGTACCTTGTGTTTGAGGGAAAGTCCTTAACTATTATACCAAACTCGCTCAATAGATTATTACTGGGCTAACTGCCATGTGGGCTATTTTAAGCATAGCTAATTACCCCATGTGAGAATTAAACCCTGCATCGTGCGTCTGTAAGGTAAATACCTTAACCACTGTGGCAGCCTCCTTAACCCTAGGATTTTCCTGAGGAGATGAAGTCTGAAACTCAAGAGTATTTAATGATTTCAGTTTTCAGTGATTTGGTGGAAAGCTACAATTTTATGAGGAGCAAACCAAAAACTTGAGGCAAAAATCTGGACATTCTGTGAAAATCTGGACAGTTGAGATGTATGTCTATATGCTCTCCATTAACTTCCTTTTGAGTTTTCTGGTAACCTTAGATTTTCAAAGGATGCATTTCATCACATTCCTAGATGTACATGTCAAACATTTCTACAGGTTTTCTGATTATGGATCAAATTACTCTGCATTACTTTTTGACTATCCACTGCTATAGGGTTGTATACGAAGTGTCCGTCTCCTGTGATAGCCTACTGCAGACTGCAGTGTGCTCACATAGTTACATATTTCGACAACTGATCTTTCTTTGCAGTGCTTTTCAAAGTGTAAAGGCCTACGTTGGTAAGGGATCTCCTACACAGACTGGGATTTCTTCAGAATTTACAGATATCTTTTTTGACTAATTTTTACACAATTATTTTCTTGGAGTCTCTCTAGGATACCTCAGTTCGAAGAGCTTTTGTTCCACAGGAAAAAGTTGGATTGTATCTATATCAGTTACTGAATTTTTCTGCTTAGACTCATGTCTCAGTAAGGGAATTCATCAGGATTCTGGGTCTTATGGTGTCTGTGGTTCTAATGATTCCTTTTGCAAGACTCCATCTATGCATCCATCTTCAACCCCTTTTCCCATTTTTACACATGGAATTGGGGTGTCATTTCACCAGTGACAATCATCTAGATCCAAGGTTTACACCTCTGGGTGGTTAGTCCTGTTGTGGTAATTCATCTGTACCACAAACTCATACCTAGGGCCAATTTGTCCAGTCCACCTGCTTGCATGTCTTTGGAATGTGGGAGGAAACCTACACAAACACTGGGAGGACCTGCACACTGTGCACAGAAGACATCCCAGCTGAGAATCTAACCAGGGACCCTCTTGTTGTGAGGCGACAACGGTAACCACTGCACCACCCTACTTTTGTTGCAAGACTCCATATGACAAAACCCCATTGGTACTAGTAAATTGTATGTTCCCCACATCTACATGCTTGGCAGTTCAGTTTCCAGTTTGTGAGCAGGGAGATTTTTTGCAGAAGCACCATACTTTTTTTTTTTTTTCCAAAATCCAGATCTCCCATTCTCCCTTCTAGCTCTAACAGTCTGTCACTGCAGATGCTTCAGACTTTGCTTGGGGAGCAATGTCTATGTGAATATAATTGTATGGTCTTTGGTACAGATGATGGAACCAAACATAGAGGTACTGGCACCTATGAATGTTCTCAACTCTCTTTTTTGGTCCCTGGGACCTTTACAAGTATTTACAAACACCACCTCAGTAATGTGGTACATAAGTAAGTATAGGGGATCCAGTTCTTGCTCTGTATGCAGACTAGCCATGGTAGTCTGTGATGTAGGTTTTCACCACAGTTTCACTCTGCATGCATCTTACGTAATGTCAGAGCAAAATTGTTTGGCAGGTGAGATGAGCAGGATCAAGACCAACCCTCACAAATGAAAATTGTATTGTTTGTGTGTGGGTGGGTCTTCCAAGAGTGATCCATCTGTTGGAAGAATCACAAGTAGATCTCTTGGCCTAAACTCTTAACTATTATGTGATGAATTTTTGCTCCAGGTCACCATTCTTGAAGTCCTGGAAGATGGATGCCTTTTCTTTTCCTTGGTCAGGAATTTTCCTGTATGCTTTTCCACCCTTTGCAGTTATTTTTGGGGTCTTTCATTGGATTCAGAAGAAACCTCCAAACATTATTGTGGTGACTCCCTTTTAATCTAGGCAATTGTGGTTCTCCTTTCTTTGGAGTAGCAAGGGTCAATTGCCACAAGCTCGCCACAGGTTAGATCTACTCACACAAGACCCTGGGTGTTTGAGACATCCTGACCATAACTATAACTGACTGCTAAATCTTAAAATGTTTATACCCTTTTGGCACTTTTTTTGGATGAGATATGCAGCAGGCATAAAGCAGACAGTAAATATTGTAAGTAGAAAATCATTTATTAGTGAAAGGAAAAGCTTTTCTAGTTGGTGCCAAGAAAAGAACCAGCATACTCTTGCTCTACATCATCTGTGTGAGTTACTATCCTACTCCGTCAAGGTTCATCTATTGACTATTTCAACATGTTTGCTCACGAATCCACTTCTTTCAAAGTCAAAGTAAACTTTATTGTCATTTAGAACTATACACGGGTAGCTAAATGAAATGTCATGCATCAGCTCAATTCTTGAGATTTACAAAGGAAAGTGAAACAGCGCATACAAGTAAAGGAATAAACATAACTAACAAATACATTACTACTCCCAATATACGCAAGAAAGAGCAGAGACATTTACCAATACTCATATGTGAAAAGAATACCTTCCCCTGAGTTAAATTAACTACCCTATTTAAAGTAATACAAAACACACTACAGATTGAAATGCCCAAGCTATTTGTCTAATATTGCACTTGAGTGAGTTAAATAATACTGACTATGGATAAAATAAATAAATATTGCACTTGGAATATATGTAAGTATATATTGCACAAATAAATATTGACTTGTGTGTCCAGACCCCTGGGACTAGTGCCAGAGTTCAAAAGTCTAATCATTGTAGGGTAGAAACTGTTACTAAATTTTGTAGTCCTGCAGCGGATGCTGCGATATCTCCTGCCAGATGCTTAAACAATCCATGCGCAGGATGAGTGTTGTCCTGTGTTATTTTGGTGGCCTTTCGGAGGTTTCTTGCAGAATGAAGATATATTGATGGAAGACAGGAACCTGTTACCTTCTCTGCAACTCTCACCACTCTTTTTAGTGCCTTCCTTTCTGTAACTGTGCAGCTTCCAAACCACACTGTGAAGCTGCAGGTGAGGATGCTCTCTATTACACCTCTACAAAATATGAAGAAGAAGCTTAGCTTTTTTTCAGCCTTCTTAAAAAGTGGAGGCATTGGTGTGCTTTCTTGACCAGTTGGCTGGTATTTCTCGACCACGAGGGATCCTCTGATATGTGTACACCCAGGAATTTCGTACTTTTAACCCTCTCCACACTCTCACCATTGATCCTGAGCACTGGGTGGTTTGTTCTCCTTTTCCAGAAGTCCATGATAATCTCTCTAGTCTTGCTTACATTCAGGTTAAGGTTGTTCCACTCGTCCCCATCGAACTGATCAGAGATGCCACCTCCTCATTGTACACCCTTTCATCCTTCCTTGTGATGAGCCCCGCAACTGTGGTGTCATCAGCAAACTTGATGGTATGGTTGGACTTGTGCTTGGCATAGCAGTTGGGGGTCAGGATGGTGAATAACAGTGAGCTGAGAACACATCCCTGTGGAACTCTGGTGTTAATCGTGATGCACTTTGATGTGTTCTTACCTGAAGAGACAGTCTGCGGTCTCAATCAGGAAGTCCAGGATCCGGTTACAGAGATGTTTACTGATTCCTAAATGTGCCAATTTTTTGTCAGCTGCATTGGTGCCACTGTATTAAATACAGAGCTGAAGTCTATGAACAGCATCCTCATATAGTTGTCTTTGCCCTCAAAATGCTCAAGGGAGGTGCAGCTACTCCATATTAGTTGCAGTCGAGTTGCTTCTCTCTGATTCACCTGCATGTGTCATAACTAGAAAGCAATCTGTTAAAGGCACTTCTTCAGT
Organism: Protopterus annectens; assembly: GCF_019279795.1. Lineage (NCBI taxonomy): Eukaryota > Metazoa > Chordata > Ceratodontiformes > Protopteridae > Protopterus > Protopterus annectens. The sequence continues at coordinate 370,650,771 of NC_056736.1, read as the reverse complement.
AAGCAATGTGCCTCCCAGGCTCAGCAGTCACAATGTTATACTATCCATAAAGGAAGTTAAAGCTGAGTAGTTTGACAGTGAAATTACTGTGCAAGCCAGTGTTTTGTTGTCTACATGCCAGACGCATCAGATCAGTTAACCTTTGAGAGCTACACATAGATAAACTCCCACTTGCTCACAGACCCACCAGTTCCTCCCTGATCAGCCACACTCCTCGATAGAGCTTGTAATCGTGCAGTACTTGACTGTAACCTAAACCACTCGACCCAGGCACTAACCAACCCCAAACCAGACACCTTATTTTTGTTTTTCACTGGGCAGATCTGAAGAATACTCGAAAATGCCGCAAAACATAAGAGACAACCTTTTGGATTTTTGGATCCTGTTGGATTTGTTTGGTTATGTAAAGTCCACGGTGGTGCAGCGATTAGCGTTGCCACCTCACAGCAAGAGGTTCTCCCATTCGATTCTTGGCTGGGGTGCCTTTTGTGCGGAGTCTGCATGTCCTCCCTTTGGTCGCGTGGGTTTCCTCCAGGTGCTCTGATTTCCTCCTACATCCCAAATACATGCAGTAGGTGAATTGGACACTCTAAATTGGCCCTAGGTGTGAGTGTGTGTGCGCCTTCTGTGGAAGGTTGGGTGCTGGGCTGACAACTCGACACTGTAAAACTCCACTGCCAATCATGAGCAGACAGATGATCCGCTGTGGCGACCCCTAACCGGGAAAAAGCCGAAAGAAGAAGAAAGTCTTTAATCATGGAATGGTTAAAAAAAATTTTTGAATATGAAATTGGTCATCTTCTATAAAGATCCTAAATGGAAGAATTTGAATGTGGAGATTGATCAGCAATAAATCAAGAATGTATGTCTAAAGGAGAGTGTTAAAGCCTTTTCATTGGAATAAGCTGTCTTAATATTATTGGAACCCTACCCACCCCCTCACACTAGGGCTATGCCCACCATGACAAAATGGGCAGACTAATAAAGCTAACCCCTCACACAATACCTTAAAGGATGTCATGGGTGTTAACAGCTCTCGACCCACCTGTCGCTCGTCTGGTCAGGATAAAACATACGAACATTCATGGGTTCTGTTCAAGCAGCTTCATTACACACAAACGCATCAGAAATGAGGCTTTGTAACTTAAACTTAAACTTATAAACAGACTGACTACCACACTCATGCATGTCAACATTCTGGCTGTTATTTCAAAATGATACTGGTGCCCTCACAAGCCCAGTATTTATATGCATGTGCTACATCTTGAAATGCTTCTTAAAGGTGCATACAACACACTCTACAACCTCCCTCTGTGAAAAATTATCCATATACAAAATGACAGTATTCAGTGACATGCAGTTTACAGAAATGATCTTTTGACTTACAATTATACAGAACTAATTATATGATATGCAATCACACAAAATCAGACACACATAAAACAATTAAATCCAGGTTGCTGTGTATTTTACACTAGGTCTTGAAATATGACCTGACTATGTAACATGAAAGTCAGAATTGGATCTAGCAACGGGGACCCGTCTTCAAGGAATGTTCAATTTTGGGGACATCTGGGACATCATCAGGAATGGGAATGGATACCGCAACACGTTCTTCAGTACGAACATTGTTAGGGTTGCTCTGAGATCTAGAGCCTGTATCACAAGTAAGATGCTGCAATATCATTTCTGATACAGGAAGATGCCTGCTGTTTCTCCTGTACTCTACCCTTAGATTCCACTAAATAGTATCTCGACTTGGTACATATACCTCTCACTTGAGAAATTCAATCAAAGCCTTATACTGTTTGCATCCTCACTGTTTCTCCTTCTTTTAACGGACAAAGAAATCTGTTTGTTTTATCATAGCTGGAATTCTGAGAACAACACTTCTTAAAAAGTTGGGCTTTGATTGCTCTGTTGCTTTTAGCATTAGGCACCAACAAACTAGAACTGATAGGCAAGGTTGATGTTCTTCGTGTTTCACTGTTGCAGTCATTACATTTGGGTTATCTGCTTGCAGGTAGCCCTCAGCAGGTCTGATTATCAAAGTCTTGGGTCCTGCGTCAGTTGCTGTCTCTTCTTCCATGATGTCAGGTAGTCAGGGGTATAAAACATGCAGCCGACTCCATTACATCAGTCTTTCTTGCCGTGTGGTGCCCGAAGCAGAAGCAGTTCGCAAGTACCAGTCGGCCGACTCATGAAATTTTTGTTTTCGAGTTTTAGAACCGAAGTCTTCAGAAAAGCTAAGTACTCTGTTGGGGATCCTTTTTCTTGCTGTAAACCGATGTCAGTAAAAGTTAACAATTGTATTACTTATGGAAAGCAAATACCTCATAAAGATTTTCATTCGTACTGCATTCCTTGGTTATGCCCAGACCACGACGTCCCTCGCTGTCGGTTTTGTGCCTTATTCAGTCCTTAAACTATTCGTCATTGGTTCATTTTTACATCAAACTATTTTGGTAGTCTGTTTAATTATCCAGAAATGGCTTCGGTAAGCCATCCGATTTACCGACATTCCAAAAAAATGCAAAGATAAAGACAGAGACAGACCGCATAGGTCCAAAGCTGCCAACGATGCTTCCGGTAAGCTAGTTGCCAGTTTGGTACTCAGTGAGGTGCTTTCGCCTCCCCTGATGCTCGCTACTTCAGATTCGCAGGCCTCTACTGAGACCCATTCAGAGTCCAGTATGCCGTGAGATGCTTCTTCGACCATGGAACCTGCAGATGTCTCTACCTTGGATGGGTCTGGAGCCGCTGTGCAGGCACCGGCTTCTGAGGGGTGTGTTCAGGCTTACTGACTTGCATATCAGACAGACGCCATCTTCTTCTTCAAGGCCTAAAACTCAATCCATGCCTAGAAGACCAATGTCCAAACTGCATGGTCAGGCCCATATGCCTAAAAAGCAAATAAGAATGGCTGAAGATCTTATTACTCTAATTAGGGGAAGCCAACCTTCTCCCTCTGAGACCTAGAACTGATTTTCCTTCTGATTCTTCTGATCAGGATTCTGAAATTTCTGTTTCTTCTGATCAGGATTTGCCCTTATCTACCTATGAGGATTCTGATGCAGAGGACTCAATTCCCTCTGCTTCCCCTCCAGAAGATTTCTCTTTTGGTGAAACTTTGCACACTCTTAGGGAGCATTTCTGCTGGGAAAGCCAGGATTACTCTGACTCCAAAAAGAGGCTTAGGGAATTCTTACTCCTACCTCAACACAGACCTTTAGCTATCCCTCCTGTACTGGACATTGTAGATGATGCCTTCTTGGAATTTAGCCTGGCCCCAAACACTTTACCTCTGGCTCCCAGGAAACCTGACAGGTATTAGAGTACCTGACTCTCACAAGTTCCTCTTTAAGAATCTTAATGCGGACCCAGAGACCATTTCACAGGGACCCAAAGGCATTAAGGCTTGTACTGCCAAAAACCCTCCCCCCTCTGATAGAGATTCCAGGGCCTTGGACAGATGGGGTAAGAAGGTGTACACTTCTGCTACTTTGGCCATTAGGTTCTTAAACTGCCAGTTTCATATGTTAAAGTATCAGCAGCATATTATTGGCTTACTTAAACAGAAAATGATGTTGATTCCTGACTGTGCTGAGAATAAAGAATTACAGGATTTAATGCATTCTGCTGAACAAGTTGGTAAACATACTTTGCAATGTGGTTTTGACTCTTTAGAGGCTTCTTGCAGGGCTGCTGTCGCTGGGTCTGTTCTTAGAAGGCATGCTTGGCTTAAGGAGCAAACTTTGTCAGATCATGTTAAAGCTAAATTACTGGATGCTCCTTTAAACCAAGACCGCCTGTTTGGCAGCAAAGCAGAAGAAGTACTTAAAAAGATGTAGGAAAAAACTAAATATTTACAAACTGTTAAAGATTTCCTGCAAGTACAGCCTCCCAGATTTAGTAGGCATTGGCCTTCTAAGAATTGGTCCTTTCCTGTCTCTTCCAGACCTTCTCAGTCCAAACCCAGCAACAGCAGACCACCTAGGCTACAGTCTCAAGGTACTCACAGGCCTAAGCAGTGTGGGGAGGGGAGGGGGTGTTCCCACTTCCAAAGCTGGAAGTAGTAAGACACCCCCTATGATAAACAGTCACAATGACTTAACCTTACACCTTCCAAGCCCTGCTCAGCTGACTGCTCCTTTAGGGGGAAAGATCGCCCTGCATGCAAAAAACTGGTAACTCATTACCCAAGACAAATGGGTTTTAAATATAGTTTCCCCAAGGATACAGATTCCACTTCCACACCTTACCAACCCCAAACTGTTGGCCAGACCTACCCCCAAATCAGTGGGCAGAGGCTCAACAGCAGGTTCTCTCTCTTCTAAGTATCAGGGCTATTCACCCTGTCCCAGCAGAGGAATGGGGACAAGTTTTTTACTCAAGAATTTTCCTGGTACCCAGAAAAGAGAACTCCTGGCCTCCTATCCTGGACCTGTCTATCCTAAACACCTTTTTGGTAATCCCAAAATTCAAAATGCTAACTCTTCATCAGCTGCTTCCCATGCTTGGCAAAAATGCCTGGTTGGCAACATTGGACTTAAAGAAGCTTACCTGCACATCCCAATAAGGGAATCTTGCAGAAAATACCTACCCTTCAGAGCAGGCTACATGCACTATCAGTTCTCTGCACTGTCCTTTGGCTTATCTCCTGCGCCCAGGGTATTTACAAAGTGCCAAGCTCCAGTCATTGCATTCTGCAGGCAAAGAAATATTCAGATATACCCATACCTGGACGATTGTCTAATTCAGGCAGAAAGCCAGGACATAATATTAAGTCATCTGGCATTTGTAAAGAAACTGCTAACCTCACTGGGATACACCATAAATGAAAAGAAATCTCACCTAGTACCCTGCCAACAAATTGTATTCCTGGGAGCAAGCTTGAACACAACTTCCCAGATGGCCTGCCTCACGCCAGAGAAACAAGTTTATTTGACAGCCTACTTCAAACTACTGGCCACAAAGACCAGCTATCTGCAAGGAAAATACTGCAAGCCCTGGGGCTCATGGCCTCTTGCATTCTACTAATTCCATATGCAAGACTGCATATGAGGAAACTACAATGGTATCTAAAAAGCCTATGGTGTCCACATTCTCAGGACCTGGAATCAATGATTCCTATCATTCCTTGTATAAAGACAGAGTTCCTTTGGTGGGCAGAGGCCTGCTACCACAACAAGGGACTTGCCATTCACTCTACCCCCTGCCGCCCAAACCCTAACAACAGACACATCAGACTATGCATGGGGGGGCTCACTTGGCAGGGCAGTGCGTTCAGGGCAAATGGAACCAGAATCAAATGCACCTGCATATCAATCAGAAAGAAATGTTAGCTGTACAGAATTCTCTGACAGCCTTCAAGGACCACATTCTTCCAGGACAATTATTGGTAAAGACAGAGACGACACTACTGTGATGTGGTACATAAACAAGCAGGGGGGAACCCACTCATACCCTCTCTGCAGACTAGCCATGGCTCTGTGGAACACAGCCTTTGAGCTACCATGTGCACCTACAAGCTCAATTCAAGCAGGGGGGAACCCACTCATACCCTCTCTGCAGACTAGCCATGGCTCTGTGGAACACAGCCTTGAAGCTACCATGTTCACCTACAAGCTCAATTCCTGCCAGGCAATCTAAATTCACTGGCAGATGACCTAAGAGAAATCTCATGTACCCACATGAGTGGAAACTGGAACCAAAGATATTCAACATTGAGAAACAAATGGGGGAGCCCAGAGATAGATGTGTTTGCCTCCCCTCAGAACTACCAATTGGACAAATTCTGCACAAGGACTCCCCACAGACAAGCTTGGAAAGTGGATGTCCTGTCCTTCACCTGGGAAAGCCTCAGTTTATGCCTTTCCCCCTCTGCCTCTCCTCTCAAAAGTTCTACTAAAGATCATACAGGACAAATCAAGGACAATACTCATTGCACCAGACTGGCCATGTCAACACTGGTACTCCCTCTTGCACAGTATGTCACTGCTGGAACCATAGCACCTGTCTCAGACCCCTTCCCTGCTGTCCCAGCAGGAGGGCCAGATTCTGCACCCCCAGCTTCAAACCCTGAACCTTGCAGCCTGGCTTAATTACCTGAGCTCTCCAATACCATCCCTCAGTAAGAAAGTGCTGGATGTCATTCTGGAGGCAAGGAGGCCTAGTAGTAGAAAATCCTATGCTGAAAAGTGGAAAAGATATTGTTCTTGGAGCCAAACTCAAGGGATGGGCACAGCAGTGCCCAGCTTACAGCATGTTCTTCAATACTTAACAGAGATGCTTCACAAGGGCCTTTCCTTCTCTTCTATTAAAATTCATGCCTCAGCCATTTCAGCACATTATAGTACTGAGCCAACCCTCTTCTCTCACCCCCTGCTGCAGCAATTCCTCAGAGGGGCCAAAAATTTAAGACCACCCAGGAGATCCCCTACTCCAGCCTGGGGCTTTAACTTTGTATTGGAAAAGCTCACTCTACCTCCTTTTGAGCCAGCTGCAACTACAGAGTTGAAATTCCTTTTTTGGAAAACAGCCTTCCTTCTTGCCATCACTTCAGCAAGAAGAGTGTCTGAATTACAGGCCCTCATGACAGTGGAGCCCTTCATCGTCTTCCATGCAGACAGGCTGTCCCTCAGGACCAATCCTTCCTTTATGCCCAAGGTGGGATCCAGTGTGGCTCTTAATCAGTCCATTCATTTTCCAACCTTCTTTTCTAATCCACAGAACAAAGGAGAATTAATACTGCAGTCTTTGGATGTGCACAGACAACTTAGATTTTATTTGGACAGGACTAAGCCTCTCAGGAAAACTGAACAACTGCTAGTTGCCTTTGCTGCAGGGGTAGAGGGGAAGGCCATTTCAAAGCAAACCATTTCTAAGTGGATAGGCCATTGCATTCATTTCTGCTATAATCACCATGGAAAACCTACCCCACAGGGGATAAGACCACACTCCACCAGGGCTGCATCTACTTTCACAGCCTTTCTCAGAGGTGTTCCTGCCAGGGACATCCTAGAAGCTGTTATCTGGAGTTCTGTTCATACCTTCACCAAGCATCACCATTTGCCTATTTTTTCTAAATCCAGAGTTGGTTTTTCCACTGCAGTCTTGCAGGGCCTAATAGCTGATCCTAAGGCTCTCTAATTGCCTACTCTCTTCCTTAGCTTTGGAAATCTATCCAAATGTAATGACTGCAACAGTGAAACACGAAGAACATAGTACAGTTGTGTACACTTACCATAAATGTAGATGTTCGAGTGTATTCACTGTTGCAGTCCTGGTTACCCTCCCTCAAGCCCCCTGACTTCTATTGGCTATACCTCTCTTTTTGTTTACTGTATTTATGCTTTCTGGTGTATTTGCTTTTTGTTGGAGGTGTAACCTTGTATATAATTGCTTCCCATTATGGGGGCACCTGACATCTGGGGCAAGAAAAACTGATGTAATGGCATCGGCTGCATGTTTTATACCCCTGACTACCTGACGTCATGGAAGAAGAGACAGCAACCGATGCAGGACGCAAGACTTTGATAATCAGGTCGGCTGAGGGGCTACTTGCAAGCAGATAACCCAAATGTAATGACTGCAACAGTGAATACACTCGAGTCGAACATCTACATTTATGGTAAGTGTACACAACTGTACTTTCTGGTTTGCCTAGATAGAAGTCTTTGAGCAGGCGAGCCAAGTAGATTGTCACAGGTTATATTTCTGAGACTGTGTAAATTCAAGAAGGTATCAGTATTGTCACACTCTTACCTCTGCAGTAATTGCTTTGCACTCTGTACTGCACGTTCAGCAAGGCCATTTGAGGATATTCAGGAATGCTAGTAACATGGATAAAGTCCCACTCTTTTGCAAATGTCTGAAACAATTGACTGGTAAACTGAAAACCATTGTCAGAAATAACTTTGTGTGGACTACCATGGACTGAGAAATGACGTTTCATCTTAGTAATAACAGCACTGGACATTGTTAGGTAGCAAATCGGTCTCAAACCAGTTTGAATAAGAGTCTACCAATACTATAATGTTGATTGTTCCACTTAAATATGTCATTTGCTACTGTTGACTAAGGTAGTTCAGGAATTTGGCTTAGCTGAAGTGTCTCTTTTTGCAAATGCAGCTTAGTACTGTTGCACATTGAACAAGAAGAAAGCACTTTATCCATGTCTTTTGCTAGAAAAGGCTAAAATACTAGTGTCCTCGCCCTTCTTTTGGTAGACTAGAAGCCTGGGTGGCCACGATGTAAAATCTGAAAGTATTCACGTTGTAAGGAAGTATGAACAGTAACTTGTAGACCTTTGAAAATGATGCCATCTTCTGTCAGCATCTTGTCTCTGTATGGAAAGTAAGGTTGCACTTCTGGCAGTGCTCAGGATTGCTTTGACAGCCATCCTACATTGATGAAGTGGTTGAGCTTTTGCAAAATTGGATCAGTCTTTGTATGATCTCTCAGCTCATCAAGTCTCGTGGTAGAAAAATTACTCATTTCCATAACATCAAATTTCTCTGCATCAAGCTGTTCCATGGTATTTCTGGGTGGTCTGGATAAGGTATCTGCCAGATAAAGGAGTTTGCCCTGTGTATAGACCATTTTGAAATTATACTTTTACAATTTGAGTATCATTCTTTGTAGTCTTGCTGGAGCAGAATGCATAGGCCTCTTTAAAACAGGGTCTTGGAGGTTGATGGTCAGCTTCTATCTGGATAGCTCAGCCATAAGTATAATCACAGAACTTCAAACATGTGAACACAATTGCTAAAAGTTCCTTCTCAATTTGAGCATACTGCATCTCAGTTTGGGCAAGAGTTCCAGATGCATAGGCAACAGGTCTGCTCTCTTGAAGATTAACTGCACCAAGACCGAACTCTGAAGCATCACAGGAAAGAACTACTGGTTTGTGGACATCATAGTATCTTAATGAAGACAGGTTAGCAATTTGCTGTTTGAGGTTATCAAATGCTCTTTTGTGGTGGTCTAACCATGACCATGCAACATTTCTATGTCACCTTTCTTAAAGGCGCTCATAACTCACTGAAGTCAGGGATAAATTTGCCCAAATAGTTAACCGTACCAAGAAAATACTGTAATGCTTGGACATTATCTGGAGCTGGCATCTCAAGAATGTCTGCTTGTTTAGACAGATCTGGTCGTAAGCCTGTATTGGTAAGTAAATGAACCTACATAAGTAATTTCTAGTAGTCTGAATTTGCATTTCAGGGAATTGAGCTTTAACTTCACTTCACACGGTCTGCCCAGAACTTTCCTGAGGTTTCTGTCATATTCTGCTTCACCATTACCTCCACCTAATAAATAATCAACTAATGTTAAGTTGTCATTCTCGCCTTCATTCTTGCTGGATGGGTTCGGAGCCGATCCTCGGCTCCGACTCAGCCTATATTATAGCTCGAGAGCTATTTTTACCGGCTCGAGGCAGCCCTATATCCCACAATACCATGCGCTAACTCCCCAGATCTCGTTTGCCGCTTCGCTGCGAGGTTGATTTTTTTACCGGCTCAGGTCAGTAAAAGATTTTTTTCAACGAATTTCTAATTTTTTGAGATAGTTATTAGGCTATTTTCCCTACTTTGTTACCTGTCGATTTTTTACTTAATAGAGTTTGTTTCGTAAGCCCTACCCACCCCTGTAGTTAACTTTTATAATCAGGCCTACAGGCCTTAGTTTCTTTACTCAACTTTGTGTGTGTGTGTGTTGTTCTTTTAATCAGTCTCCTCATCTCCCCCTTGTGTGTAAGTGAGTGAGTGTGTGTACTGATTGTGTGACTGTCTTAGGGCAATGTCCAAAGACATTAAGGTCTCGGGATTCAAGAAGTGTGACTCGTGCTATCAGAAAATGTCTCTGACAGACGGTCACACTTCTTGTGTCTATTGCTTGGGGCCTTTACACCTGCAGGACTCTTGTTCCGTTTGTCATGGATTTAGTTCGAGTCCTGCAGGAAAGGCATAACAAGCTTATTCTAAGGGGCTTGTTAAAGCCTGATGACTCCCCATCCAAGTCTGGCTCGGGGAAGCCATCAAAAACCGCCAAACCCTCGGCTCCAGCTTCTGAGCCGAGGGCTGGTGTTGTCGAGACGGCTCCGACCTTGGTTCCGGCTGGCTCCGAGGCGAGCAAAGTGGGTTCCGCTTCGAAACCATCATCAGAGCCGACCCCAGCGCGCAAGCGCTCTAGGTCCCCTTCTTTAGAGTCCGTCAGATTGGCTCCGAGGTCCCCTCTTCTGTCGGAGCGGAGTCATAGGACTCATTCATCGAGGTCTTCCAGGCTCTCCGATCACGACATCAAGAGGGTGATCACTAGACTCAAAGTCCCAGGCTCTGGCCCAAATGCTTCAGAGCCCATCTCATCAGACTGTGGCTCCTTCGATACAGTTATCCATTCCTCCTCCGACTCATCTCTCGAGTTCGGAGCCGGAGTTCGTCGGAACCGTGACCTTGCCCACGTCGGAGCCGATACCCCCTCCTTCGGCTCCGGTGTCGTCGGCTCCAACCTCTTTATTGGTTCCGTCCATGGAGAGGTCCGGGCGCCGGGATTCCATTGTCGGCTCCGAGGGGGCGAGTGGCATCGGACCCTTGTCCGACCCCACTCTCCCTCTCGGAGCTTCGGCTCTGGTTAGTTCGGCTCCGACATCATTCTCGGAGCCTTCTCTGTCGGTTCCTGGGGCGGTTCCGGCCTCTTTGGAGCCGGGGCTACCTTTGGTGTCTGGTAGGGGAGCCTTTGAGGTGATGAGGAGTGTGCTGGACCCAGTGTCCACTCCAAGGTTAAGTTCTGCGGCTCCTCCCTCTGTAGTGCCTGTTACGGTCTCTGGCCACCCTCCTATACCCGACAACAGAGATCCAAAGCGTAAGGTACCCACTTTGGGTGTCTCCTCCTCTTCCGAGGGTTCCCCTGAAGCTTCAGGGGAACCCCCTAGGAAAAGAAAGTGCAAGAGGAAACACATAGACTCCCCCGAGTTTGTCACGTCGGACACAGACTTGGATGAGTCAGAGGGTTCCCCCAGATCCCCCTCTGAGGATGTCTCCTTTTCAGACATCCTGGAGATCCTAAGACAGAGGGGAAATTGGTCCACTCTCAAACCTTCTGAGGATGAGTCTGTTTACCTTGACGCCTTTGGATCTCGCACTTCCACCTCCCGGGTGTCTCCCCCTTTCGACCCACTAATGGAGGTAGTGGCTAGAAAGGCGTGGGCAGCTCCTGATTCAATGGAACCTACCCCTAGGAGGCCTTCGAAATTTATTTCTGCACCAGATGACAAATCCTTTCTCACCAAAGGTGTTTCAGTTGATGCTATGGTGGTAGCAGCAGCCACTAAGAAGGAATTAGCTGATCCTTCTGTACCTGTTCATCCTCCTAACAAAGAGTCCAGGACCATGGACAGGTACGGCAAGCAGACCTTTGCTTCAGCGACATTTTCTATGCGATCGCTGAACTATTTATGTCATTTCACCCGCCTTCAAAGAGACTTGCTCACAGAGCTGGGTGAAACGGTACAGGATCCTTCTGCTGCGGGGTTTAAGGACAAAATAAACTCTCAGCTGGCTACCCTGAACTCCATTGTTAACTCCTCCATGTGGCTAATCTCTTATGCAGCCGATGGAGCGAGTAGGGTCGCTGGGACAGGTGTTGCATTGAGATGCCACGCTTGGATGCGACTCTGTAATTTTGCCGACCCCTTCAAGGCGTCCTTCACCAACACCCCCTTTGACGGTTCGGAATTGTTCGGGCCTCAGGTGAAGAATACCCTCACCAGATGCGAGCAAGATGGTAAGACTCTCTCTGCCGTGGGAGTCCATTTTTCCACGCCTTCTAGACCTTATCCTAAGGGACAGAGTGGTGGAAAGATGTGGTTCCACAAACCACAGTTAGCCGCGCCTGCCGCACGTGGTGAATTTCCCCGTAGAGGCAGAGGGGGGAATAATAACAGATGCCGCCCCAGGGGCAGAGGGGGTCCACAAAACCAGGGTTCCAGGGAATCTTTCCCTTACCAACCCTTTCAGCATCCCTGAGAAGCTGCCCGACTGTCCACCTTTGGAGGCAGTCGGGGGAAGATTATCTCTGTACCCGGAAGCCTGGCAATCCATCACTCAATACACATGGGTACAGAAGGTCATATCCGAGGGTTACAAAATTCCTCTCACTTTCCCTCCGGTACAACTGCCAAAACCCCTACCAGACGTACCACCCACGCAGAGGGGTCAGGCTCAGCTAGAAATAAAAAAGCTGTTAAACAAAACAGTCATCCAGGCAGTCCCAGCAGATCAGCTAGGATCCGGAATCTACTCCAGGTTCTTTTTGGTACCAAAAAAGACAGGAGATTGGAGACCCATTTTGGACCTCAGCAGGTTAAACAACTATGTGTTCGGATGGTAACACTGCAGTCCATTCTACCCTTTTTGGGCAGAGACAACTGGATGTGCTCGTTAGACCTCCAGGACGCGTACTACCACATAAAAATACACAGGCGCTCCAGGAGGTTTCTCCGCTTCCGGCTGGGAGTCAGTCATTTTCAATTCAGGGCCCTGCTCTTTGGTCTCACTACAGCCCCCGGGTGTTCACCAAATGTTTGGCAGTGGTCACGGCTCACCTGAGACAAAAAGGATTCCAGGTGTTTCCATACTTACTACTGGCTCATTTCCGCTACCACCAAACAGGATCTCATAATGGCCAGGGATTATACTATCCATCTTTGCAACAGCCTGGGTATTTCTATAAATTTTGCAAAGTCCTCCTTGTCGCCTTGTCAATGTATAAACTTTATAGGCGCCGTATTAAACACCACAGAAATGTCTGCAACATTACCACCTCAGAGAGTGACAGACATAAGGCGGAATGTTCAGCTCCTGTTTCAGTCCAGCAGAGTCCAAGTCAAGCTAGTATTGAAAGTGTTGGGCCTCATGGCGGTGGCGATTCTTCTACTTCCATTAGCACGCTTCCACATGAGGCTCCTTCAGTGGATGCTGTTTTCTCAGTGGTCCTTTCAGCAGCTGCCAATGACCCACAACATTTTGATAACACCATCTTGCAAGAAACATCTCTCCTGGTGGATGGTTCCCCTCAGCTTTTTCAGGGCAGACCTTTTGTTCTCCCCCCTCCAGTTGCCACTGTCACAACGGATGCCTCCCTGATCGGGTGGGGGGGCATTATCAGGGCAGGACGGTCCAGGGCACTTGGCAACAGTCAGAATGCCACCTGCACATAAATGTCCTGGAGATGAGGGCGGTGCTTTTGACGTTGCAGGCCCTTCAGAGCTCTCTTCCCACGGGGACTATAGCAATTCAAACGGACAATATGTCTGTAGTGTGGTACATAAACAAGCAGGGCGGAACAAAGTCCTACCCTCTCTGTCGAGAAGCACTCAGACTTTGGCAATGGGTGATTTCATCTCAATGGTTTCTGATAGCAACGCACATCCCCGGGAAGTCCAACGTTATAGCAGACAGATTGAGCAGAACTATCCTCATGCCTCACGAATGGTCTCTAAATCAAATGGTAGTAGACGAAATTTTTCGGAAGTGGGGCCAGCCTTGCTGCGACCTTTTCACAACTCCGCAAAACAGCAAGTGCCTCGACTTCTTCACACTTTTCCCTCTACCAGGCCAGCCCCTCAGAGACGCTCTTGTTCATGTTTGGCCCCGGGGTCTTCTTTATGCCTTTCCTCCCTTTCCATTGATCCGACAACTAATTCAGAAAGCAACCGCTTTGAGATCCAAAATGATCCTCATTGCCCCGTTTTGGCCTCGACAAGTTTGGTTCCCGTTCCTGCACAAATACCTACTGGAACAGCCTTGGTATCTGGAACCCCTTCCGGATCTGTTGACCCACCTCACGGGCAAGCTGCATCAGTCTCTACATTCCATCAACCTCACAGCTTGGTTGCTCCACTTCCAGCCATAGCCAGGCTTCCCCTTATTTCTCCTCCTGTTCGTGATATCATTCTGGCTTCCCATAAGTCCAATACTAGGAAGACTTATGCGAGTAAATGGAAGAGTTTTTCACACTGGGCACAAACTAGATCTTTAGATCCCTTCCATGCACCCATTCATGAGGTTCTAGACTTCCTGGCGGAGCTTTTTCATTCGGGGTCATCATCGGCCACTATCAGGGTACAATTAGCGCCATTGCTAATTTTCATGTTGGACTCTCAGAAGCAAATATTATGTCCCACAAACTCTGTAAAGCCTTTCTCAAGGGCATTTTGTTACTCAGACCTCCAGTTAAAGATCCACCCCCACAATGGGATTTGAATTTAGTTCTAACTTCACTAATTCTGCCCCTTTTGAACCAGCAGCTTCTTGCTCCCTCAAACTTCTTTCTTGGAAAACACTGTTTTTAGTAGCTATAACATCTGCCAGAAGGGTATCGGAACTTCAAGCCTTGTCTGTCCGTCCTCCCTATTTGGTTTTTCATAAAGATAGGGTAACTCTCAGAACAAACCCTTCCTTTCTACCAAAAGTGTTATCGGAAGCAAATCTAAACCACTCCATTGATTTGCCCATCTTTTTCCCAGACTATACCAACAGGGCTGAACAAAAATTACATTCATTAGATGTTCATCGCCAATTACGTTTTTACCTAAACAGGACAAAGCAATTCAGAAAATCAGACCAGCTCTTCCTCTCTTATGCTGCAGGCAAGAAAGGGCTTCCAGTATCGAAAGTTACTCTTTCCAGATGGCTGACATCTATTATTACCTTGATCTATGAGTTGAGACACAGGCAACTACCCTCTAGGCCTAAAGCTCATTCAACCAGGGCACTATCAACTTCAACGGCTTTTCAAGCAAGGTTACCACTAGATGCCATTTGTGCAGCAGCTACATGGGCATCCAAACATACCATTATTGCCCATTACAAGCTTGATCTAGCCTCCAGAAATAGAGCTGATTTTGGTTCCACTGTACTCAGGAGTCTGTTCCATTGAGCCACCCAGGACTAAGATGCTATGGACGCTGTCCCATCCAGCAAGAATGAAGGCGAGAATGACAACTTAACATTAAGAAGTTATGTCTTACCGTAACGTTCCATGTTAGTTGTCTTCTTCTCGCCTTCTTTCTTAGGCCCCTCCTCCTGCCCCTAGCCTGGATAGACTCGAGGTTCTGAGTCCTTCCATTTCTGGAGATACAATATGTTGCGTCTTTCATGGTATCCTTAGTGTTACTAGCAGGTAATCTGTACTCGTAAAAGAGGATTATAATATTATTATTATTATAATATTACTTTTGATACTATGTCTTAGCTTCCAAACGAGATCTGGGGAGTTAGCCCATGGTATTGTGGGATATAGGGCTGCCTCGAGCTGGTAAAAATAGCTCTCGAGCTATAATATAGGCTGAGTCGGAGCCGAGGATCAGCTCCGAACCCATCCAGCAAGAAAGAAGGCGAGAAGAAGACAACTAACATGGAACGTTATGGTAAGACATAACTTCTTAGTATTGCGCACAGGTAGCCTGAAAAAATTTGCTCCATTGCACGCTGAAAAGCCATCTGAGGAATCCGTGTCTACGAAATGGGGTACTGAATGTAGTCAGTAGTGAAGATTTGTGATCAAGCATCACTTGCCAAAATGAACTCTCTGCTTTTAAGACAGAAAAAAAACAGTGGCATTTGGCATGAGGGTTGCAATCTCCTCGACTGTACACACTGGATGATAAGGTCTTTTAATGCCTTGTTTTAAGTCTGTTGGGTCAATGCATATTCTTATTTCATCTGAATTTTTCTTATGAGCAGCTACCATGGAAGACACCCACTCAGTTGGTTCTGTGACTGGGCAAATCACACATTAGTAGACCATTTTGACTAACTGGACCTTGATTTTGTCCTGCATAGCTATTGGAACTCTTCTTGCTGGTCTGACCACTGAACTAACCTGTAGATCTACTTTCATGAAGTACACACCTGGAAGTTTGCCTAGCTTGTCGTCGAAAATGTCAGCATACTCTTGAGAAAATGGCATCAGTAAAGCTGGAACTGGGACATGTGCTTACATAATGAACTTTGGCAAAAGAAAGCAGTTTCATTCTTACTGTCTCTTGAGACCTAATAATGACTGCACAGGTCTTTGAACTACATAAAATTGCAAGTTGTAACCTTTCCCAGCTGAATAGCATGAAAGAATTACTGAATCTTCGGTTTAAATCTCTTCACGTCCATAAGCAACAAGCTTTGCACAATTGACCAAATTAAGTTGCCCACCAACCCTCACTTTAGCAAATGTTTCTGCTGACATCACATTACACTTTGAACCAATGCCTGCTTTAAGCTCAGTGGGTTTACCATTGATCAGGACAGTAGAAAACACTTTGTTCTTTGCCAGTAAATCTACTGCATTAACCTTTTCACCAACCACTGATGCACCATCTACATAGAAAGTAGGGTTGCAGGCAGCCCTCCATATGATCAATTTGCTTTTTTGAGTGACCTTTCTCAACAACTAAATGAGACCTGCTTGATTTACAGAACTTTTGAAAATGGTTCAGTTTTTTACACTGGTGGTATTGCTGACCAAATGCTAAGCAGTTCTCTCTTTCAGACTTATGGTTGGCTCCACAATTATGACAGTTAACAATAAGACTTGACTTGGGTTTTGCTGACTCACTCTTACACTGTACTGAGCATGCCCTTTTACTGAGCTAGTCTTGGAACCCCATAGGGGCTACAGCTGCCATGTGCTTAGGCCTGTTTCTGCTTGCAACGTGTTGTATGCTGTCTACGTTTGCTCTAGAGCAGACTTGTCCTACCCACGGTCCACATGTGGCCCGTGACCTTTAACTGCAATGTCAGTGTACGCATGCACCAAGACAATTTTTTTCCATTTGTTTTTTCACGCCCATGACCTGTAACAGCAACATCGGTGTGCATATGTGTCAAAGCACCCTTCCCGTTTTGTTTTTTTTGCGCCAAAGTAGGATATGTGTGTTCGCTCTGAAGAGTGTGTGTGTGTGTGTGTGTGTGTGTATACGCACGCATGCACTGAAGAGGGATTTGTGTACAGATTTGCCTTCATTGCCTTTGAAAAGGGCAGCACCTAACTGTATTAATAGCTAAGTGCGGAGTGAGTGCATGCATGAAAGCAAAATGTGTGTGTGAAAGTAGAAGAAGAGTGTGTGTGTGTGTGTGTGTGTGTGTGTGTGTGTGTGTGTGTGTGTGTGTGTGTGTGTGTGTGTGTGTGTGTGTGAGAGTGTGTTGAATTAACATACCTGTCAACTGTACGGATTTTCAATGTCTGGTATCTGAGACTAATAATGGCCAAACTGAAACACAAATGGGAAGACAGTTTTTACTGGGCATCTGCCGGCATTAGTTCATTATATATGAGTGTTAACCATGTCCATGGCTTAAGAGCCATTGCAGGTAAATAAAGGGACATTCCTAAAAAGAACTGTGGACTGGACTATTTGCAATTTTATATGAAATTAAATGCTTATTATCTTTAGGCAGAATTTATCTGCAAATCAGAGAGACTGCTATAGGACAGACATTCACCCCAGTGTATGCTAATATTTTCTTTAGGAATTTAAGGAAGGTATGATCATAGCATGGTCAAGACACCCATATCATCTCAACACTTTAAGAAAAGAAAATGTGTGTAGATAATTTTCTGCCTGAGAACAGTGTCCTCAATCTTAGGATAATTAATTAACTTCAGTCTATTCTATATGGTGAATTTGTATTGCTTTAATATTTATAGAAAAAAATAGTGTAATTGTCAAGCAGTTCACGTACATAATTTGTCAGTTCAAATATTAATGGCAATCACATGTTTTAGTGAAAGTTGATTATTGATTAGTTTGATGATACTCTAAAAAGAGATGTTAAGTTGTCTATCTCGCCTTCTTTCTTGCTGTTTGGGGATTGGAGCCGATCCTCAGCTCTGACTCTGCCATCTTCAATAGCTCGAGAGCTGTTTACTGGCTCGAGGATAGCCCTTATCCCATAATGCCTAGCAATAGCTACCCAGATCTCATTTGCCACTTCAGCTGCGAGGTGTCATTTTTCTGGCTCAGGCTTGTATAGAGTTTTTTGTGTAACTTTTTCACTAGAATTTAACTTTTCTAGTATTTTATTATTAGCGATAGTTTTGTTTCGGTGATAATTGTTTATCTTATAGTATCCCTCTTTTTGTAGAACTCTAACTTAGAGAGTTCTCCCCCCCCTCCCTCCTCTTCTTGTCAGGTTAGCCGTTTAAGTTAGAGGCTTTCCTTCTGTTTTTTTCTTATAGGCTAGCCGTTTAAATTTGAGGATTTCCTATTATCTTTAAAAAAAAAAATAAAAAATTTAGCTATAGTCTTTCTAGTAGGTGTGTTTTTTGTAGACTGTATATTGCTTCTAGTTATTGTTGTTATAATTGGTTTTCTTTCTACTGTAAAGGATGTCAAAGGAATCCAAGATTTCTGGGTTCAAGAAGTGTGACTCATGCTGTCAGAAAATGTCTCTGACAGATGGGCACACTTTTTGCATCTATTGTTTAGGCGCTGTGCACCTGCAGGTCTCTTGTTCTATTTGCCATGCCTTTAGACCAAGAGTCCTGCAGGAGCGTAAGAATAAGCTGATTCTTAGGGGTCTTTTAAAACCCCAGGATTCACCGGCCAAGAGCTCACAGCCAGTGAAATCCCCTAAATCTACTAAGCCATCGGATCCAAGTTCAGAGCCGTCTTCGGTTCAGGATTTACCTTCTACGTCGGTTCCGGCTGGCACTGACAAGACAATCTCCCCATCAGCTCCATCAGAGCCGTTGTGGAGCCACAAGAGGCTGAGGTCCCCTTCACGAGTCGGTGCATTCGGCTCCTCAGTCTCTACTTCAGAGCAAGCGTAGTCACCGATCCTCTAGACTGTCGGATCATGATGTGGAGAGAGTGGTCAGTAGGTTGCTAAAGTTGCAGGCACTAGCTAAATTGTTGTCCAGCCCTCCTCAACAGGTGTCTGCTCCGTCCACTTCTCTCGATGTTCCTCCTCCGGCTCCAATGAGTTTGGAGCTGGAGTTCGTTGGGGTTCGAGTAGCGGAACTGTCTGCTCCGATAACTCTATCTCCTTCGGTTCCGATTCCCTCGGTGGTACCTTCCATCGAGGGATCTGGGCGCCGGGGCTCCCTCGGCGGCTCCGAGGGGGCAAGTGGCATCGGACCCTTGTCCGACCCCATTCTCCCTCTCAGAGCTTTGGCTCAGGTGAGCTCGGCTCCAACATTGGCCTCGGAGCCATCCCTCTCTGTGCGGAGAAAGATTCCTATTTTTTCAGAACCGGAGCTTTCTCTGCATCGTGGCAGGGACGCCTTTGATGTCATGCGGAGCGTGCTGTCCCCTGAGTCAGCTCCACTATCAGCCCCACTGGCTCTGTCCCCTGTAGTGCCTGTGCCAACCTCTGCTCCTCTTCCAGACCCTAAGCGTAGGGAACCGATGCTCCAGGACACCCCATTTGGTGTTTCCTACTCTTCTGAGGCCTCTCCTGATCACTCAGAAGAGCCCCCTCGGAAGAAAAAGTGTAAGAGGAAGCACATTGACTCTCCTGAGTCTGTCACTTCTGATACAGACTTAGATGATTCGGAAGGGTCCTCGAGATCCCCCTCTGAAAATGTTTCCTTCTCGGACATCCTAGAAATGCTTAAGCAGAGGGAGATCTGGAATCCCTTAGCCCTTTCAGAGGATGATTCTGTATTTCTGGATGCCTTCGGTTCCGGATCTTACACCTCCTGGGTGTCTCTGCCTTTCGATCCACTTATGACGGTGGTGGCTCGAAAGGCTTGGTCAGCTCTGGATACAGTGGAACCAACTCCGAGGAGACCTAGTAAATTCATTACAGCACCCCAGGATAAGCAGTTCCTTTCGAAAGGTGTCCCTGTTGATGCTATGGTGGTAGCAGCAGCCACCAAAAAAAGAGTTAGCGGAGACCTCTTCGTCTGTCCATCCCCGTAATAAGGAGTCTAGGATGATGGACAGATACGGGAAGCGAATGTTCGCTTTAGCGACCTTCTCTATGAGGTCACTGAACTACCTGTGTCATTTTACCCGACTTCAAAGGGATCTCCTTAAAGAACTCTGAGATACCCTCCAAGATCCAACAGCTGAGGGAGCACAAGTCAAGGTAGCTTCCCAGCTAACGACGCTTAATTCTGTTGTTAACTCCTCCATGAGGCTCATTTCCTATGCAGCCGATGGGGCGAGTAGAGCCGCATGTACCAGGGTGGCCTTTAGGAGGCATGCATGGATGCGGCTGTGTAACTTTGCAGAACCCTTTCGAGCGTCCTTCAACACTCCCTTTGATGGTTCTTCTTTTTGGTCCACAGGTGAAAGACACTTTGACTAGGTGTGAGCAAGAAGGCAAGACTCTCTCTGCCATGGGAGTCCATTTTTCCATTCCCTCTAGACCTTACCCTAAGGGTCAGAAGAGTGGGAAGATGTGGTTCCGTAAATCTCAGGGAGCCTTGCCTGACACACGTAGTGATTTTTCCTCCAGAGGCGGGGGGGGGGGAACAATAATAGACGCCGCCCTCGTGGCAGAGGTGGTCCGCAGAACCAGGGCAACAGAGGATCGTTCTTTGATAAGCCCTTCCAGCATCCCTGAAGGGTTGCCCGGCTGCTCAACTCTGGAGGCAGTCGGGGGAAGACTTTTGCTGTACCCAAAAGCCTGGCAAAGTTTAACACAAGACAGATTGGTACGGTCCGTTATATCTGGAGGTTACAAAATTCCCTTCCATCAACCCACTTTAAAGTCAAGGAAGACCCTTCCAGATGTTCCACCCAATCTGAAGGAACAAGCAGTAATAGAAGTTTCAAAACTGCTAGAAAAAAGAGCCTTCCAGGAAGTCCCGGCAGAGCAGCACGGATGCGGAACTTACTCAAGGTTCTTTTTAGTACCAAAAAAGCCAGGAGACTGGAGACCGATTCTGGATCTCAGCAGATTAAACAGGTCTGTGCAAAGAACAAAGTTTCGATTGGTCATGCTACAGTCCATTCTACCCTTTCTGGGTCAGGACAATTGGATGTGCTCGATAGATCTTCAGGACGCGTACTACCATATAAAGATGGACAGGCGCTCCAGGAGATATCTTCGCTTCCGAAAGGGAGTCAGTCATTATCAGTTCAGAGCTCTGCCTTTGGTCTCACTACAGCCCCCAGGGTGTTCACCAAATGTATGGCAGTGGTCACGGATCACCTGAGGGGTCAAGGATTCCAGGTGTTTTCGTATCTAGACGACTGGCTCCTTACTGCTACCACCAGGCATCAGCTCATACAAGCACGGGACTACACAATCACAATCTGCTCCCAGCTCGGCATTACAATAAATTTCGAAAAATCTGCCTTGTTGCCTTGTCAGTCTATCACTTACATAGGAGCAGACTTAGACACAAAGGATATGTTTGCAAGGCTACCACTAGAAAGGGTGTCCGCAGTCCATCAGCAGGTACAGGTCCTGATACAGAGCAAAAGGATCCAAGTCAGGTATGTCCTTCAAACTCTGGGTTCCATGGCAGCAGCCATTCTTCTAATCCCACTGGCACGCTTTCATATGAGAATTCTTCAGTGGCTTCTGTTTACGCAGTGGTCTTTCCAAGAGCTACCCATGACTTACATGATCATGGATGCATGCAAAAGACACCTTTCTTGGTGGATGGTCTCCCCACTAGTTACTCAGGGCAGACCTTTCATACAACCCCCTCCGGTAGCCACAGTGATGACAGACGCCTCCCTGATAGGGTGGGGGGGTATTATCTGGGCAGGACAGTCCAAGGCACGTGGCAACCTCATGAGTACCATCTGCACATAAATGTCCTGGAAATGAGAGCCGTGCTCCTGGCATTGCAAGCCCTTCAAGACTCTCTTCCTTCTGGGACCATTGCTATTCAAACGGACAACATGTCAGTGGTGTGGTACATTAGCAAGCAAGGCGGAACCAGATCCTAACCCCTGTGTCGAGAAGCACTCAGACTTTGGCAGTGGGCGCTTTCCTCCCAACATTTTCTGATTGCGACGCACATCCCCGGGAGATCCACCGTCATAGCGGACAGGCTCAGCAGAGCTATCCTCATGCCTCACGAGTGGTCTCTGAATCAGGAAGTTGCGAATCTTGTTTTCCGCAAATGGGGACAGCCTTGCTGCGATCTCTTTGCCACCCCCTTCAACAGCAAATGCAGCAACTACTTCTCCCTTCTTCCACTTCAGGGTCACATACCCAGAGACACTGTAGTCCACGATTGGCCCCAGGGACTTCTTTATGCCTTTCCTCCTTTCCCCCTGATACCCAAACTTATACAGAAAGCAATATCATTGAGTTGCAAAATGATCCTCCTTGCTCCCTACTGGCCTCGACAGATATGGTTCCTGTTCCTGCACCTTTACCTTCTCGATCAACTCTGGACCCAATTCCAGACCTCCTGTTTCATCATTCAGGCGGGTTGCATCAATCCCTCAGAACTCTCCAGCTCTCAGCTTGTTTGCTCCACTTCCAACCTTAGCCAGGCTTCCCAGCATTTCCCCAGCAGTCTGTGACATTATCGTCTCCTCTCACAAGTCTACAACGAGAAAAACTTATGCTAGCAAATGGAAACGTTTTTCTTGTTGGGCAAAGGCTAGGAATGTGGATCCCTTTTCAGCCCCAGTCCACGAAATCCTGGATTTCCTAGCACAACTGTTTCACTCCGGGTCCGCTTGTGCTATGATCAGGATACAAATGGCGGCCATTTGTAACTTTCATGTTGGTTTTCCGAACTCTAACATTATGTCTCACAAGTTCTGTAAAGCTTTTTTGAGAGGGACAACTCTTCTTAGGCCTCCAATGAGAGATCCCCCTCCTCCTTGGGACCTTAATTTAGTCCTAACAACCTTAATTCTGCCTCCTTTTGATCCAGCAGTGTCCTGCTCTATCAAGTTTCTATCTTGGAAGACACTCTTTCTGGTAGCTATTACTTCAGCCAGATGCATCTCCGAACTTCAGGCGCTGTGTGTTCATCCTCCATACTTGTTTTTTCATAAGGACAGGGTTGCTCTGAGGACTAATCCTTTGTTTCTCCCTAAAGTCTGCTCAGAAAACAATTTAAACCAATCTATAGATCTTCCTGTGTTTCCCTAATCATACCAACAAGACAGAGTACAAACTACAAACTACACCAACTGGACGTTCATAGGCAATTGCGTTTTTACCTGCACAGAACTAAAGAAGTAAGGAAGTCGGAACAACTATTCCTTTCTTATGCCTTGGGCAAACAAGGTCTCCCAGTTTCCAAGTTAACCTTGTCCAGATGGTTGTCACACACTATTTCTTTCATTTATTAGTTAAGGAACAAAGAGTTATCTATTAAACCGAGAGGTCATTCTACTAGGGCCTTCGCCACCTCTATAGCCTTCCAGTCTAGGTTGCCCATGGATTCCATCTGTGCAGCTGCCACGTGGGCAAACCCTCATACCTTTATTTCTCATTACAAGTTGGATATGGTTCCACTGCTCTGAAGAGTCTGTTCCACTGAGCCACCCAGGATTTTAGGTGCTAGGGACACTGTCCCAACCAGCAAGAACGAAGGGGAGATAGACAACTTAACATAAAGAAGTTATATACCTACCATAACGTTCCATGTTAGTTGTCTTCATCTCACCTTCCTTCTTGCGTCCCACCCTCCGTTCCCCTGTCCTAGTGGACCGAGAGGAGTTTTTCTGTTTCACTGGCTGTGTGTTCTCTTGTTTCCTCTATTGACTTAGAGAATATGGCAGGTATAGTCAACTGATTTTTTGACTGGTTTATTCTGTTATGTCTGGAGTTAGCTATTTCAAATGAGATCTGGGTAGCTATCGCTAGGCCTTATGGGATAAGGTGTAGCCTCGAGCCAGTAAACAGCTCTCGAGCTATTGAAAATGGCCAAGTCGGAGCTGAGGATTGGCTCTGATCCCCAACCAGCAAGAAGGAAGGCGAGATGAAGACAGCTAACATGAAACGTTATGGTAGGTACATAACTTCTTTTTATTTGCAAGAGGTGTCACTTATTAGAAGGTCTTTATTGTCAAAGGTGCCAGAGTATATAGTCTTATGCCTAATTTATGGATTTATTTTTCTCTCTGGTATGTTGTGGGTTTATCCCTGTGGATTACATGTTGTACAGTATCAGGTTATTCTAATAACATTTGTGTTGAACAAGTTGTCATCACATCCTCAGGAGAGCATATTGTGCCATTCCCACTGCAGATATGACCATCATACAATTAAGCATCATACGGGTGTACAAAGGATGATAACATATGCATCTTCTGTATCCAACACAGTGTCCTTTGGCTATCTAGGAAATCTACAGACTGAATGAAGCTAAAATCATTTTCAAGTGCTTACCAATCACCAGTACAGATGCTGGTTCTATTTTCACTGTGCATTTCAAAAAATAAGAAAGGCAGTGCGCTTTTGTTCGTTTTCAAGAGGGACAGAAGGCTTTTCAACAACAGCATATCAGAGTATTTGTTGTCTCATGTAATGTGACATGCAGATGATTAAGCTATTTTTTCCTTCAAAAAGAATGTCAAAAGTCACCTGTACCTCCCAAAGTTCTCCACTCAAGGAAGAAGAACTGGTTAACCAGTTATGGTGTCCTTTCAAATGTTAGCAGAATAAAAGCAGTGCTTTCTACTTAAATTTATCCTAATGCAAAACTAGTTATTCTATCAACTTTCTAAGTCTGTAATAGCAATATTTAAAAACTGTACCTATTTTTAGGCCTTTGCCCCACTTTTATTTCTGGCTTTGTCCAGATTTTGTGCACTTAAGAGGTTGAAAGGTATGAATGTAACCAGTGTGACAGTGGAAAATAAGTGGGTAAATCGCATTAGTGGTCAGACTTACCCAAATGTCCTTTTTGTATTGAGTATAAACCTACAGTCATGATCTACAAATGATGAAGATTTTCTAAGCTTTATGGACATTGTTCATATAATAAGTTTGTGGTGATGTGAGATTTTTTTAGCTATTTTCTTGTAGACAGACTTCAAAGAATTACTAAAATTGTTAGGAAATTCAATACTTTAATTCTGTGAATGTGAAGCTTCAAAAGTCTGGTAGGCTGTTATACTATTATACCCTGCACAAGCAATTTTGAAATAACTGGTGTAACTGAATTCATAATTGTAATTAGAACAGTGAATTTTTATATGATTAGTATATTGTTAAATACTGATGCCCTATTTCAGTTAATTTGATTAAAGGTAATACAGTGCTTTTTAATGTGTCTCTTGTGGTTGCAGCTTGGAGGTGGAGAAGGAGTAACGAACTGGTTTATAGGATTGTATTGAAGTTTTATGTGATGGAAATATGTCAGCATCTCATGCTGAATTGTGTGTTGGTTGTTAGTTATAACGCATTTTTCTGTATAATATTGGTTACTATGGTACCTTGACTGCTGGAAGTTTGGGGGGGGTCTCCAGGTGCTTTTTGCAGGGAAATGCAAGGCTGAGTTTGAACTGCCAGAAAATATATGGATTCTTTCCTATTTTAATGCATCGCTTTTGCTCATAAATTCCCTGACTTGCCAGATATCACAACTGTCAAGTTTATCAACTTAAAGATGTCATTCTGGGTAAATAAAATTGTGGGGGATACACAGGTGAGATGGATTCTGTAGTAAAACATGCTACAAGAGTTTAGAGATATTGCTTACTAATATGTACAGATGTTCTGCTGTAGGCTAGTGTGTGACTTTATATACCTAGGAGGCTGTCATGATATTTTTTTTTTATTAAATTCGAACTGCCATTTCAGTGCCTGTTTTGTGTTCCTAGCTGTATTTTGTGGGATGCTTGTTAGAAATGATTAAAGTGTAGAATTTGTTTACGAATAAGTATGTAAACTATGTTGGTGTTGATAGAAGTTTTATGAATGATATATGGACATTAAGGACATGACAGAAGACATGGACATCTTTAAGAAACTCGCAAAATTAAGAGGCATGATCTTATAGAAATGTAAGGCTTCCATACCTGTTTATTTGTTTAAAAAAAGTTAAGATGTTAGACTTAACTGTTGGATTAACAATTAGAATTTTAAGGCAAATATTAGGCATTTATTACATTTACTCATTGTTCGAATGCACCTACAGTACAGCCAGGAGGTCAAGTCTGGTCACCCACAGGAGCAAAAGAGTTAACTGTATGATATATTTTATATGCGGCCCCAAGACAACTTCTGTTCACTCAGTGCGGCCCCAGCAAGCGAAAAGGTTGAACACCCCTGCTCTAGAGGCTGATAATTGCACCGTAATAAAGCACACACTCTGAGATACTTCAAACAACTCTAGTTATGCTTTGAATAGTTTTGTTCAATGCGAAATAGTAGTTTGTCCCCAAACAGTCTTTTACTAAAAAAACAAGCAGTCACCTTGCTCTTTAAGCTTAGTTTGCCCTTTTTATTGTACTTGTTATGCCCTTTTAATCTGTTGTTATGCTCATTATACTTTTCTTGTGCCTGTTCTACTTTAAACATCTTGTTATGCAAATCAAAGATAATTCTGAGTCCCATATGAATAGTTTTGCCAGTTTTATCAAATATCATGGTTTCAAACATTTCGTTTAATAATGCGGTTTGTGCCTTTCATTTGCTTAATAATATGCTTTGTGCTACTCATTTGATTAATAATGCATTTTGTGCCTTATAAATGCGCCATTTCATTTTCTTTGCCAAATAAATCATTTGTGCAATTTTCTTTGCCTTTAGCTCATTTCTGGCCCTTTTTCGTTTGTCTGAGCTGTGTTTCATTCAACCTGTTTAGTCTGCCTTCACCTTCAACTCTGCACCTCATGGCTTGTAGAAGCAACTCTTCTAATCCTGGTTCTGACACCATGTCGCTCATCTGGTCAGGATAAAACAGAAGAACATTCATGGGTTCTGTTCAAGCAGCTTTATTACACACAAACACATCAGAAATGAGGTTTTATAACAAACTTAAATAAACTTATTAACAGACTGACTACCACACTCATACATGTTAACACTCTGGCTGTTCTCTCACTGCACGTGGCCAGTATTTATATGCACGTGCTACATCTGGAAATGGTTCTTAAAGGTACATACACACTCTCTGATCTACATCCCCCCACCTTATTTGTAATAAAAATCCTGACTTAACACTATGTACTCAGTCACCTAAGCAGCTCTCCCCAGGCAATAAAGAATTTTTAACTTTGAGAGAACTGTGTACTTGTCTTTCTTTAGATGAAAACTGGGAGAAACAAGGAATGAGACTTTGGTTCCCATGACTGAACAGACCAGCATCCTCAAGATGCTAGAATGAATCTCACCAAGAGTTTTAACAGAGAACTACCACCCTAGCAGTTCTCCCACCACAAAGGAAGGTTTCCTAGATTTTAGCTCTTGGAATTTCAGGAAATGATTCACAAACTCTCATATGTTTGTCTGTTTCTTTCGACTTTTCCCGGTTAGGGGTCGCCACAGCGGAACTCCGGTCCGCTAATGATTGGCAGTAGATTTTTACGTGCTGGCTTGCCGGGCCTAACGCACAACCTTCAACGAAGGAACGCCCATTCACGCATGTTGCCACACAGAAGACGCTCTAACTGAGAATCGACTGGGCAATGTCTAACTGTGAGGCGACAACGCTACCGCAGCACCACCACAAACTCTCTCATATGTATTGCACTAAAAGTTGGTATTCTGCCATTAAGGACTTCATTGTTAATGTTAGTTGGAACATTTGCTGTTTCATTACAGGGACTTTGGTAGTGTCTTTCTGGTAACAGTAGAGGCCATTTTTCTAAGTAAGTATATATGACTTACTTTTCATGTAATGCCAAATCAATATAGACGTCCTAAACATGTATTGCATTACCCTGAAAAGTTATGTAACAAACACTTTGTGAAAGGCAGACATAATGCATTTTAGCACCTTGTACATTGTAATTGATAAATAGGCCTATTTAATGTCTGAACCAGTAGTGTTCCCTTTCTAGAAAAATATTCTGTGCATTTAATGTGGATGTTTAGCTGGCAGTTATCACTTTTGGTGCATAGGTAACTGAACAACTGCACCTTTGAGAAGAAAGGAATATGCTGAAGATTAATGCCAGTTGAATCTAATGTGCATTTCAAGCTGTCTGACTGTAAAGAATAAAAGTATGCATTGCATATGGTGTCTGAGCATAATAAAATAATTTTGAAACCCATCACTCTGAGTTCATCTTCATTTCTTTCACACACAAAAAAATAGTTTCAGCGCCATTTGTATGCAGATTATCCACCTACAAATAAGCCCCTTCTTAATGGGTACATATTGTTTGTTTATGAACAGTTCTTGAATTGGCTTCAAAT
This sequence comes from Protopterus annectens, assembly GCF_019279795.1. Classification (NCBI taxonomy): domain Eukaryota; kingdom Metazoa; phylum Chordata; order Ceratodontiformes; family Protopteridae; genus Protopterus; species Protopterus annectens. Next base: position 370,622,464 of record NC_056736.1, on the reverse strand, counting down.
TTAAAAAAAAAAAAAAAAAAATGGTAATTTTTACTAGGATTTATTTCGGCTTTCCCACACAGGTTCCTCTCACACTGATGACTTTGAGTTAATTACACTACTAGTGTTTGATAGTGATGCCATGAAATAAATTCTGCCCATAGTTACAAGTTCACCTTTACATTTTATAATACCTGCTTAATGGAATGAGGAAACGTTTAGTCATTTTCACTGCACATTTCAGTTGCTCATTCTGTGGGTGCACAACTGTTTCCTGTAAAGTAGTTTTATATTCAGGGAGTAGTTAATCAGTGCAATCTTCCGTTTCTTCTTATTCGTGCTAACCTTTCCTGTTTTTGTTAACCCCTTCTGATCTCCTTGGCATGGTCTGGTTCTCTTATACTGTGCCCTCACTGTGTGGTTCTGGTCTGTACTAGAAAGACCTCCAAATCTTCTAGTTTCCATATATATTACTTCCTTCCTCGACATCACACACCTTTTCTGGCTTTTCATCTAATCTTGATATCCTTTTCCTTGTGTCATCAGCATCATCATTATCAATCTCCTTGTTTCGTTTTTTTTTTTTTTTTTTACAGCATGGGATCAGGTAATTTCAGGTGTTGCCGCCTCTTTCATTTCAGTGCCACCCTCCTCCCTTCTTTGACTGTTGTGCCTGAGAGTCACAGGTCTACTCTCACCTAATCCATCCATCTATCTCTTTTCAGGGCATTCTTCTTTCCTTTTGCCTTCCTCCTGTCTCTTCTAAATCATCTTCACCAAATTTGTCATCTTCTTTTCTGCACATGTGACAAAACACCGTAGTGTGTTCTTGATCTGTCTGCATTTGGGGCTACTTTGGCTTCTGCTCAGATGTCATTTCTTTCTCTGTCCCACATGTCAGGCACTTCATCTCCATCACCTTAAATCTTCAACCTGTCTCCCTTCACTGCCCATTTTTATGTGTAATACAGAAGCAGTGATCACACCACTTGCACACCTTACTTTTTAGCTTCTTTGGCACTCTTCTGTTACACACAGCCCTTGACACTATTTACCAGTTGGCTGCGACACCTTGATTCTGGCTTGAATTCTTCATCCAGACTTCCCTTCTCCTTAACCATTCCTTCCAGATGCATGAAGCTGTTAATCTATTCCACTGTTTTCACCTTCTGTCAAAATTTTTAGTGCCTTCTGACCCTCCCCTATATGCTGCTTTGACAGCTGTCTTGTCTTTATTGAGTTACCATGACAGCTGTCTTTTCTGTACTCAGCTTCATCCTGTGTGACATAAATTTTGCATTCCGTTCTCCTGATGTTCTTCGTGTTTCACTGTTGCAGTCATCACACTTGGGTTATCCTGCCAGGGGTAGCCCTCAGTCGGCTTGAATACCAGAGGCTTAATATTTCCCATCGGTTGCTGTCACTTCAGGACTGAAGTCAGGTCGTCAGACGTATAAAAACAGGCAGCCGACGCCATTACATCAGTCTTTTTTTGCCAAGGAGCCCGAAGCAGAAGCAGTTCGCACGAGTGCCGGTCGGCAGCTATTTGAGTATTTGTTTCCGAAATTGAATCATCCTGAAGTTTTCTAAAGCAAAGTACCCCGTTGGGTATCCTTTTTTCTTGCTCTAACCGACGTCAGAAAAAGTTAACAATTGAGATTTCCATTTTTACTGCATCACTTGTTTAGGCCCAGACCACGACGTACCTCGCTGTCGGTTTTGTGCTTTGTTCAACACCCAAACTATTTATCATCAGGCCCGTATTGTAGCTAAATACTTTAGTTTTCGATCTCCGTATTCCGAAATGTCTTCGGTAAGCCATCCGACTACCGAGCTTCCAAAAAAAAAACATAAGGATAAAGACAGACCGCACAGGTCCAAAACTGCCGATGACACTTCAGTTAAGCTAGTCGCCAGTTTGCCCGGTACTCAGTGAGGTGCTTTCGCAGTCCCTGATGCCTGCTTCGATGGATTCGCAGGCCGCTACCAAAACCCGTTCGGAGTCCGGTATGCCGCGAGACTCTTCTTTGGCTACAGAACCTGCTGATGTCTCTACCTTGGATGGGTCAGGAGCCGCTGTGCAGAAACTGGCTTCTGAGGAAGTTCTTCGCACTACCGATATTCAACGCAAACCAATGACTTCTTTCAAGTCTTCAGTTCTTTCTAAAACTACCGAGTTTCTAAGGCCAAGAGTACAAGCTACATCTAAAAAAACGACGACCCAAACACAAGCGCCTGCTTCTTTGCCGCAAAAGACCTGATCATGCTGATTGGGGGAAGCCAGCCTTCCCTTGTTAAAAGAAAGAGAGACTTGTCCCCAGCAGCTTTATCTGACCAAGAGTCCAACGACTCTGAGGTTTCTGAATACGAAGACTTGCCCTTATCTGCCTATGAGGATTCAGATGCAGAGGAATCCATTCCTTCTGCCTCCCCTCCAGAGGATTTTTCTTTTGGTGAAACCTTACATACTTTGAGAGAGTATTTCCATTGGGAATGCCAGGATTTTCCTCAGTCCAAAAAGAGACTCTGGGAAATTTTAGATTTACCACAGCACAGACCCTTGGCTATCCCTCCTGTTCTAGATGTGGATGGTCTTTCTGGAATCCAGTCTAACTCCTGATACTTTACCTCCTGCTCCAAGGAAACCTGACAGATACTACAGAGTCCCTGACTCTTACAAATTACTCTTCAAAAATCCTACTGCTGACCCAGATATCATCTCCCAAGGACCTAAAGGAATAAAAGCAACTACAACTATGAATTCCACCCCCTCAAACAGGGATTCCTGAGCTTTAGACAGATGGGGTAAAAAAAAGTATACACCTCTGCAACTTTCGCCATTAGGGCATTGACTTGTCAGTTCCACATGCTGAAATGCCAGCAACATACGTGGAACTTGTTAAGCAAAAATTATCTACCTTTCCTGACTGTGCAGAAAATAAAGAATTACAGGAGCTTATGCATTCTGCAAGCCAAGTAAGCAAGCATACCCTGCAATGTGGGTTTGACGCCTTAGAAGCATCTTGCAGGGCAGCAGTCACAGGTTCTGTACTTAAAAGGCATGCCTGGCTTAAGGAGCAGACCTTACCAGACCATGTCAAATCAAAATTGTTGGACACGCCTCTGAAGAAGGACAATCTGTTTGGCACCAAAACAGAAGAGGTTTTAAAAAAGATGGAAGTCTATGCAGACAGTCAAAGATTTTTGCAAGTGCATCCTCCAAGATTCAGTAGGCATTGCCCCTCAAAACATTGGTTCTTTTCAGCCCCCTCAAGGCCATCTCAAAGTAGACCCAGGGAAAACAGACCCCCCCCCCCCAGATTACAGGGTAGGCAGAGATCTAAGCAATGGAGTACCTCCACTTCTAAAGCAGGGAGTGCTAAGCCACCCCCTTACGGAAAGAATTCACAATGACTTCTCAACTCCACTGCTCACCTCTGCCCAATTACTCGTGCCCCCTAGGAGGAAAACTTGCCCACCATGCAAAAAACTGGACCTCCATCACCAACGATCAATGGGTCCTCAACATAGTATCCCAGGGGTACAAATTTCCACATGCTGCCAACCCCAAAAGGGTTCCCAGACCTTCCTCCAAACCAGTGGGCAGAGGCACAAAGCCAAGTTCAATCCCTGCTTCCCATAAGGGCAATTCAGCCTGTTCCTACAGAACAGATAGGCCAAGGTTTTTATTCCATACTTTTCCTGGTACCCAGAAAAGAGGGCACCTGGCACCCAATCTTAGATCTATCCATTCTAAACACCTTCCTGGTGGTACCAAAATTCAAAATGCTCACCCTACAGCAGCTTCCTCCTATGCTGTCCAAAGATGCCTGGTTAGCCACCTTAGACCTAAAGGATGCCTATCTGCACATCACAATCAGGGACTTCTGCAGGAAATATCTACGTTTCAGGGGAGGATCTATGCATTTATCAGTTCTCTGCAATTCCCTTTGGCTTATCCACTGCTCTCAGAGTTTTCACAAAATGCCTGGCTCCAGCCATTGCCTATTGCAGACAGAGAAATATTCAAATTTAGCCTTACTTGGATGATTGCCTGATTCAGGCAGACAGTCAGGAAAAGCTGTTGCAGCACCTGACATTTGTAAAGGATATTCTAACCTCCCTGGAGTACACTATCACTGAAAAGAAATCCAAACTAGTCCCCAGTCAAAAAATTGTATTCCTGGGAGCAAGCTTGGACACAGCATCTCAGATGGCACTCCTTACTCCAGAAAGACAAGCCTATTTGACAGGCTAGTTCACTCAAATGGCCACCAGAACCCAGCTATCCGCAAGGAATATCCTGCAGGCTGTAGGGTTCATGGCCTCCTGCATTCTAATTCCATATGCCAGACTGCATATGAAGAAACATCAGTGGTATTTAAAAAGTCTTGGGTGCCAACATTCTCAGGACCCAGAAACTATCATACCTGTAATACCTTGGATAAGGAAAGAGTTAGTTTGGTGGGCAGCAGCATGCAACCACAACAAGGGGCTTGCTTTTACACAACCTCACGCCGCCCAAACCCTAACCACAGATGCATCAGTCTATGCCTGGGGTGCACATTGGATGGCAGGTGCATTCAAGGCCACTGGAGCCCAAATCAAATTCATCTGCACATCAACCAAAAAGAGATGCTAGCTGTTCAGCTCGCTCTGACAGCCTTCAGATCCCTTCTCTCACCAGGGCCCATACTAATCAAAACCAACAACACCACAGGGATGTGGTAAATCAACAAGTGGGGGGAGCCCACTCTTACCCACTCTGCAGGCTAGCCTTGTCCCTGTGGAACACAGCCTCAGCCATGCATATTCACCTACAAGCTCAATTCCTGCCAGGCAACCAAAACTCCATGGCAGACAACTTGAGCAGAAATCTTGTAGACCCACACGAGTGGCAATTAAACCACAACACCTTCAGCCTTGTGACCAAGAAATTGGGTACCTCAAAAGTGGACCTATTTGCTCCCCCTACAACCACCAGCTCAGCAACTTCTGCACCCAGGGTACCTCACAGCAAGGCCTGAAAAGCAGATGCCCTATCCTTCCAGTGGGCAAACCTCTCAATCTATGCATTTTCTCCTCTGCCTCTTCTTACAAGAGTATTACTCAAGATAAGGGAGGAAAGTCCAAGGGCAATCCTGATTGCCCCAGACTGGCCACGCCAACACTGGTACCCATCTACTGCGCATTCTGTCAACCAGTACCCCGTGGCACCTACCCCAGATCCCAACTCTCCTAACTCAGCAGGAAGGACAGTTGCAGACCCTGAACCTTGCAGCCTGGCTTATTCCTTGAATTCTCCTCCAGTGGCCAGCCTAAGCAAGTAGGCACTGGATGCCATATGTGAAGCCAGACGACCTGGTACAAGGAAATCCAATCCTATGCTGACAAGTGGAGAAGGTATTGTTCCTGGATTCACACTAAAGAAGTGGATACAGCTTAGCCCTACTTACCTCTCATCCTGGATTACCTACCAGACCCACTATACAGAGGCCTGTCCTTCTCTTCCATTAAGATCCATGCCTCTGGCATCTCTGCTCATTACAGCACTGAGCCACCTCTCTTTGCTCACCCTCTCATCAAGCAGTTCCTGAGGGGGGCTAACAACTTAAGGCCATCAAGAAGAGCCCCCACCCCTGCTTGGTACCTTAACTTTGTGTTGGAAAAGCTCACACTTACCCCCTTTTGAGCCTGCAGCGTCAGCAGAGTTAAAATTCCTTCTCGGAAAACAGCCTTGCTTCTGGCCATCACTTCAGTTAGAAGAGTGTCTGAGCTACAAGCACTTATGGCTGTGGAACCCTTCATTATTTTTCATGCTGACAGGGTCTCTCCCTCAGGACTAACCCAACTTTCATGCCTAAAGTGGTGTCCAGTGTGGCTCTCAACCAATCTATCCGTTTGCCCACCTTTTTCCCTAATCCTCAGAATAAGGAGGAAAGGATCCTGCACTCTTTAGATGTGCACAGACAGCTCAAATTCTACCTTGATAGGACTAAGCCCTTTAGGAAATCTGACCAGTTACTAGTAAGCTTTGCACCAGGGGGCAGAGTGCAAGGGCATATCAAAGCAAACCATTTCCAAATGGATAGCACACTGTATCCATTTCTGTTACAAACACCATAGGAAACCACCCCCTTAGGGGGTCAGAATGCATTCCACTAGGGCAACTTCATCCTCTACAGCCTTTCTCAGAGGAGTCCCTACCAGGGGCATTCTGGAAGCTGCTACTAGAAGTTCTGTTCATACCTTCACCAATCATTACCACCTGCCTATCTTTTCCAAATCCAGGGCAGGCTTTGCAACAGCAGTCATGCAGGGCATACTAGCCATCCTCATCTCTTCTTGACTGCCTCCACCCATTCTTCAGCTTTGGGAATCAACCCATGTGTGATGACTGCAACAGTGAAACACAAAGAACATAGTACAGTTGTGTACACTTACCATAAATGTAGATGTTCGAATGTATTCACTGTTGCAGTCCTGGTTTCCCACCATCCAGCCCCCATGTCTCTTTCTCTTTCTCTCTCTCTCTCTTCCTCACTCCTTACAGGGCTATTGGCATTTACTTTTTACTGGTGGTGTTTTTCCACCATAACTTAGCTCCCTATTTGGGGGCTCCTGATATTTGGGGCAAGAAAAACTGATGTAATGGTGTTGTCTGCCTGTTTTTATACCTCTGACGACCTGACGTCAGTCCTGAAGCGACATCAACTGACGCAGAAATACTAAGCCTCTGGTATTCGGGCCGACTGAGGGCTACCCCTGACAGGATAACCCATGTGTGATGACTGCAACAGTGAATACACACTCAAACATCTATATTTATGGTAAGTGTACACAACTGTACTTTACTTGCTGGTGATACTGTTCAGCGTCTCCTTGTAGAGCAACATTGTCTGCATCCAGCAGCTTTGTTGATCTGTGCCGTCTGAGTTATTTGTTAAAGTAGTCCATCACTAGTTAGAACAGCAGTGGGCTCAAAGCTGAACCCTGATTTGCCCTCACTCCCCCCAGGAACCCCTCTGAGAGTCTAAATACTTTTTGTATTTTTGTCATTTGGTCCTTATATGTAACCTGCGCTTATTATACCAATGTTTTCAGAAAGTCTATCCACGACTGCCCAACTCAATGTTTTTAAAACCTTGCTGTATGCTTCCTCCACTTGTATGATTGCACCATCAGACTCTTCTGTCATCTCCAGCTTCTTTTCCAGTATCTGTCACACTGCAAATAGTGGGTCAGTTGTACTGCTTCCTGATCTGAATCCGAATTGCTTATCCCTGTCTTATGTTCTACTATTGTATGTATTTGTTTAGCAGTCAGCCTGTACATCAACTTCCACTTCTACTGCCTACAGTTGTGAATGCCCCATTTGTTCTTGTTCACTGGCACTTATATGCTTATTCTTCAGTTATCTGGGATACAGCTTTCTCTCCATACCATGGTAAGTACCCTTGGGAATTATTTATTCTCTAAATGATCCAGCGTCTTTGTCATTATCTGCTGTGACTGAATCTAAGCCTGCTGCCTTCCATGACTTCGATTTCCTTAGTGCTGTACCTCCTATTGTGGGTTCTTCTTTTTTCTTGGTGCGGCCTCTAGAATTGCACCCAGTACTTAAGCTATGACTTGATGAATGCCCATTCAAATGGAAATATTATTAGTGTGATAATGTAGTCTGTCCTCCCTAAGAATATACCCCCAGCATTCTGTTTACTGCTGCCACTACCATTTCACTCTGCTTCTGGTAACCCACTTCATAGTGTTCAGCATACCCCATCTCATTATCCTGATCCTTTGTCATCTGTTCTTCTATCTCTTCCTCAGATTTGTTGTGAACCAGGTACATTACTTTAAATTTCTTCATTGAACCCAAACTGTTACCTTTCTGCCCTTTACACTCCTCCGTCCCCCGTCCTCTACTGCTACACCACTGCGTCAGCAGAGAGGTTTATCCTATTATCTTCACTCAGACATGTATAAAACAACCTCACAGAATAGTGTGTCCAGAACTCACCCTTCTGGTATCCCTTTAGACTTTTTCCTTATTTCTGACAATACAACTCTCAACACAACCATCTGTGTCCTTCTTTTGAAACTTACAGTAATCAAAATACTTAGTTTTGGTCATACCTCTAAACCCTCTAGTCCTCCTTATCTTCAGATGATTATTAATCATCTCAAGCTCAGTGTCAGCAATACTACTGTTATGACCATTCATGCCGGTGTGTATAACTCTTGAGTCCCAGTTTTAGTGCCCTATGTTATGTAAAGTGACGACAGTCTGGCATTTGTAAGATGTATGATCTTGGTGTCGTATTTGACCAAGCGGTTTACCTTTTAAGGACCATATCTCAGGCATCAAATGATCATGCTACTGTCTGAAGAACATCTTGCTGATTAAGCATGTTTTTCCATCTGTTGATTTGCCCATGGTTGTACATGCTTTGGTCTTATCATGCTTTGACTACTACAATGGGTTTTGCCTACTACTATCAGATAGCTTGATTGAATGCAACTAGTTCAGAACTCTTTTGCCTGGTTACTAACTGGATACATAGAAAACTTCATATTGTGCTGATGCTTTAGTGTTTCCATTGGTTTTCTGTTCAGTCTTGTATTGCTCACAAAAGCCTTGAGCTAATTGGCCTAGCCTTCCAGGACTTGGATCTGTATTATCTCAAGGAACTTTTCGGTTGGTACTGGTCTGTGCACACACTACATTCCTGTTTATATGGACACTGTTGTTCCCAGGGTCTGCCTTAATACCTCAGGACTCTCTTCTTTGTGGACCAGGTGTCCTGTTTGTGGAATCTTTTGCCCAGTTTTGATGTAAGCATTTGTGCCATGACCACTTGGTTGTTGGTTCACACCTCAAGTCTTATTTTTTCCTTGGTGCTTTTTCTGCCTTGCCTGCTGACTGTCATGTACCATGTATGTCATCATTCAGGCAGCACTGAGAGTTATTTCTGACCTAGATTTCCCAGATTCCCCATGGCAGCGTGATGCAAGCTTGCTCCGTCTATGCCACTCCCACTGATGCATGCTTGCTTCCAAACTTTTCTATTTCCAAACTGCAGATGTCACTTCTTGATGGTTGTGTGAACCTCTACCATTCATTCTGTCTGCTTTGATTACTGTCCTGCACCTGATGTCAGCAATGCAGTGGGCCAAGTTGCCTCCTTCCTTCTGGGATGTTCCAACCGGCTTTAGCCATCACTCCAACCATTCCTAGTCAGCTCTTTCTGTGCCTTCATTCCTGATCAGTCCCAGATCATTCAGGTCACATTCATGGCTTTACTCCTCTGTGCTGTGAATCTGGCTTCCTTTGCCAAGCAATATTACTGAGACTGTGATTTCCAGAGTCAGGCTTCCTTTGACACCTAAATGCTTCAGGATTTAGCGTTCTTGAACCCTTGTGACCTCCCAAAAAAGGTATGATTTATAATGCTTGTGATTATTTAGTTATCATATCTGATGGCATTTGAAGGCATATCTGGCCGGTATCACTGTATTAGCTGCTGTGCTTGAAGGCCCTTTGCAGTGGTGCCTATTACTCTGCTGTCCTAGCCATTCAGCAGCAGCTTTGTATTTTGTGTCTTTCAGATGTACTCGCTTAGTACATGGGATGAAACTGAAGGGAGTTGGGCCTTTTTGGCGCAGTATGGCATACCAGTATTGCTGAGAGAACAGGAGCCAGAGTAGATTTTTGATGAGCTGGAAAATACTATGAGAAAGTCCAAAACAGCAACCCATTGAAGAGAACCTTATACAGATCAGCTGATATGAACAGTGCATAACTGTTAATTCTGTATGGAAAATTGAGTACAGCAGCCACCATATTTGGTTGGGTCTGTAATGCAGTGATTTTTTTTTCGTTTTGTTTTTTCTTAGCTTTGATGATCTTTGACATCATCAGGCAGCCCATTCCTTTAACTGTTGGCAGGGATATCCAGAATGTAACCCTCTCTTTGATTTTACAGTTTGTATAGAAGAACTAGGGAGCAGATTATACAGTTGCCTTTGATGATGGGAAAATTAGAAGTCTGTGGGCTCTATCAGGACACCTAATCCCTTGGATTTATATTCTGACACGAACTATGCAGTGTAGTATAAAGGTGTTGCATTCCTCAGCTGGGGTTCATCAGATGAAGTGAAAAACCAAGGCTCCACCTGCCTTATTGGCTTAAGCTGATTGTAGCAAATTGACATTCCCTTGTTGATTGAGTAGGGGGTTCCCACCCAGATCCCTCCATGTAATTGTTTGTTTTCTCTTGTTTCCTGCATAGCTGTAATGTGATTTTTGAAAGGTTTTAATTTTGATTCTAAGACCGTGCTTGTAATAAGTACTGTTATCAGGTCTATATCACTTTGTTGAATAGTCTGTTCATCGAATCAGTATTAATCGAGCTCATTTAAGCAAAAGCTTATTTCAGAGAATGGTCATTCCAGTGAAAATTCTGCAAGGGAAAGAAACTAGTGGGCCGACTACTGACTATAACAAACACTACACAATTTAAAACTCCGCAAAATGGGAGGCTTCAGCCACCACACCCCCAAAGTGGGGAGCTATGCCCCCACACCCCCCAACTAAATATACCAACTCTGAGATCGTACTACAGTGGGGGGAAAAGAGCAAATTCCCAATGATGGCCAACTACTTCCCTTCTTTGAGAAAAAAAATCGCTGAAATGAGCTTTCACTTAACTGAGTTTAATAGTGATTCAATGAGTAGACTATTTGACAAAGTGAAATTAGACCCCTGATATCCTGTTATCGGCTACTTAGAAACTTAACATAACACTTTAAAGTGTAATTTGAGCTTTACAGTGGTTCTCTTCAAAAAATCTAAAATCATAAATTTTATATTTTACAATGAATATAGCACAAGCAATATTTGCCAGCATAATGAGGCAGGAGATCATAAAACATTGTATGTCACTGCATTTGCCTACTAGATGTATTGTGTTAGCAAAAGTAATATATACATTTTTCAGCTTTCATGCGACTTTGTGGAAGTCCCTTTCCTGACTATTCTTTTTGCATATGTTTAAAGGAACTTGAAATTTATACGTATGACACATTTTTATTACAGGTACTATCTAATAAACTACATATTAGGTGGCAAGTCTGACTGGTAATCTTGAATGGAAACGTATTCAACATTTTCCTTTGCTTTCAGCTGGCAGCCATTTTATTATTCACCTTAGTTTGCACACCACAGTTCAGACTGTGCAAGTGTATAGTTTTCAGACATGCACAGTAAAGCCATTTGGTACACCCTTCCTCATGGAGCGAGCAAGTAGTGTTCTTACCTCTGATTTTATATGTCAGAGAGCATCTGTACTCAGGAATACCATGGAATATGGGTTTATGGGAAGTAAAGACTTCATAATACTTCTCAGCTGTACAGAATTTCACAAAATGTCCAGATTTTTGCCTCATATTTTCAGTTTGTTCCTCATAAAATTTGTGATTTTTCTGGATTTTTGTGGCAAATCAGTGAGAATTGAATTCATTAAATAAGTCATTTGAGTTTCTACTTCATATCCTTCAGAAAATGTATGGTAACACAAGACCTTTTATTCTAGCAACTTTCTAAATTTATAAGGGCAATATTTAAAATGTGTCCTATCCCTTATAATATAGGTATAGTGCCTTGGTATGTCTGTGTTTCAATAGAAGTAAGCATCTTTGTGACATTGGAGTCTGGAATATGTGGTAAGATGAAACTGTATTTCATTGTGGGGGTCTGTCACCTGTATGATTTTAAGAAAATCACAGATGCTGAATGAAAAGATGAAAGAGGAAAATGTTAAACTATAAATAACCACCCTAAAAGAGATTACATCATGTAAGTGTGTGTGTGTGTGTGTGTGTGTGTGTGTGTGTGTGTAAACGGAATGCAATAACATACTGTAAATTTGGTGGCTATGCTTTTTGCATCTTGTTAGTAGTTTGTTTTTTTTCCTGCACTTGTATAATGGTAGTATCCTTCTGGGTAAAAATGTGGAAGTACTTTTTGTGCCCCGTAGTACTGATGGTGATATGTGTTATTCATTTGAAAGCAGTATAGTGTGACCTGTTAGAAGAGCACTGTGACCATTAAGTAACCTTGCACTTCTTACTGTGAAGTCCAGTTTAAAATATCCTAGGCTATAAGCTGAGTCGGATCAAAATAGAAGGTGCTAATCTTCTTTTATCTCTGCATTTCATTCCCACGTTTCCCACACTTGTGTTTCCATTAGGTCGGGTTATGAAGTTTATCAGCATTCAGCCCTAGGATGAGCAAAACACTGTATAACAAAAAATTAAAGTGCTATATTAGTAGCTGAAGGGCAGGCCAAGTGAGTGGCAATATCTATTCTAGTTTCTGGCTTGCATTTCATGGAGTAAGAAAGAAAGAAAAAGTTTGGTGGGTAGGAAGGGGAGCAGGTAATGTAACTAATAGCCTTATGAGCTCATGAAGAAAAAGTATTTTCTGTCTCTTGAGTTTGCAAGTTATAGGCAGATTACATAATTTGTAAAGGGCATTCATTTGGCAAGCAAGGCGAGGATATGCCCTTATTCCAGATCTTCATATCAGTGTCCCGACAGAGGATTTTACAGCATTGATGAACAGTGTTAGATAGGATGGCATAGTGTGGCATTTCGTTAAACTCCTTTTGGCATGGAGTAGAACCATTAAGCTAAAAATTTTAGTTTGAATGGACAAATAAACCCCCTACCTGCATACCTTTTTTCTCAGCTGTTTTATCAAACACTGCCTGTCCACAGAGGCAGTAAAAAACAGGATTTTTAAGACAGTTGGTCTAGTTTTATAGATATTTTCCTTCTAATTCACCTTTAAGTGAATGCAGGCTTTTGATTTTTTTAAATCAACATTAATTAAACCTGGATATTCTGCTAAGCTTTGTGTCACTTTTATGTTACATTGATGATTAATTGGGAATCTCTAAATCAACCAAAATCTGACTGAGCTTCTGCAAATAGGTAAATGCATGATAACACTATATGTACCTAAAATGTTTTGAACTGGATAGTTACATGACTCTTGGAATGAAGTGCTTGTTGGGGTGTATATCCTCAAGAAACATGACAAACTGTATTTGCATTAATTCTGTTTGTAATTAGAAGCTAGTGCTTCTATCACTCCCCATCCCCTTTAAAGTTAGCCGAGAGGGTGGTATGAGGAGTGCCATCATCAATCCCCATCCCCTTTAAATTAGCTGAGAGGGTGGTATAGGGAGTGCATCATCAATCCCCATCCCCTTTAAATTAGCTGAGAGGGTGATACAGGGAGTGCCATCATACTTTATAATCAGAATTAAAAGAAGATGCATTTTGCCAGTATTGTCTATTTCTGTGACCTGTAAGTATGAACTTGAATGTATGGTTTGTGTTTCAGGCAGGTTGAAAAATGAGTAAATACTGTGACTAATTTGACATAACTGCTGACATATTTCACAAAGTTCTTGTTATTTTTCCTGGTATTGCTACACTAAATCTTTTCCAAAAAATCATTCGGATTGCATTTATATTTTCTTTACACTCTGACAGGATTAGTCTCGATAGGTCAATGGCCTTTTTTCAGGGGAGACCTGAGGTGGTAATTCGTACTGACTAGGGGAAATTTGGGAAGGCCACTGGGGAATGTCCCCTAATCTTTTTTATAAGTGCTGAGGGATCTTTTGCATCCACCTGGGCTACAACTAATGCAAGTAGATGGGGCCTTAGTTTATCATCTCATCTGAAGGATGGCACACTCAAAGTGCAGCACCACTCATTGTCTGTCATAATTGTTTTCTTTTAGCAGCACCTCACAATCATTCATCAGAGTACTCTTATAGCTATATTTGTAACATCTGAGCTTCTGTGCAGCACTGTCAGTTTTCACATGACCTTATTTTCAAGCAGGTAAAAACCATCCAGTACGAGGGCAATGTCTATACATGTTAGTTTCCTCACATATGAAAGCAGTGTTACCCCATTCCATTATTCTTTCTTTTTGCCATGTTAAAATAATAGTTTGGGTACCTTTTCAATTTATGAATAATTTATTCATCTTTATGTATGTTCTGGTCACAAATTATTAAAATGCATAATTTTTTGTCCTACTCTGAAAAAAATATGTTTTTGACTTGTAATGGTTAAGACGTTTGTGTGTATAATGGCTTCCTTACTAATCAATGAATGACTGATCTTGTAGTAGGCATAGCCCCTTGGATTTTGAACATATGTGTTTTTCTGCAAGTAACAATTCTTGTAATTGTGAATTTTGTAAAAGGTTTAAAAGATCATAAAAATAAGATTTAATGCTTTCAGTGCTTCTTTGTTACTGAAAATACAGAATATAGAAAAGGCAGAGACTAAGGTAGAACTGGTTAAACGTCTGACAGAGAAGCCATTTATCAAAAAGTCAGATCCAGGGTTCCTCAAAGTTGGCAGATGAACTCAGTGGACAAGCATGAAAGACGGAGAGAGTCTATGAAAAAAGGGGTGACTTAGAAAGGTCCTTTCCAATTCTTTTTATATTGATGATCTGCGATGTTTACCATGCCTGCTATGATGCTACTCAGCCGTTTGATATGCCTCTTTGGCATGAACCATAGCATTCAGGAAAATGAAGCTTAGTGGGACAAAGTAAGCTTCTTACCCTTTAATATTTTAAGATAAAACAAGTGAAGAAAATGCACACACTGTTATACAGTACAGCTGCAACTCAGATGCTTGCAGATTCCTGTGTGTGTGTGTGTGTGTGTGTGTGTGTGTGTGTGTGTGTGTATTGTATTATATAGTGAGAATGTATTTTTTTTTATCTTCTTAAAAGTGATCTTGTGGTTAACAGAGAGTTACAGGCCACTCCTTTTTTTCTTATCTCTTCTGTAACCTGTTAAGTCAAAGGAAAAAAGTCCTAATGATCCCTCAGCTGTTTGGAAAGGAATCACATTTAAGGCTGTTTCTGTATCAGGCCCATTGAGGATTTTGTCAGAAAGAGAGAGAACTCCAGGGAAGGTGCATTTTCCATAAAACTTGTATAGCTTAAACAAAGGTGGTAGAACAGTTCCTCTTAACCATGTCAGATCAAACCTTCGTAGGCCTATGAACTGGTTAATGGACACATGCATATCCAGGTGCCAACCTTAGATTGCTGCTAGTTTATGAGGGAGTATTTGACAAAGCTGCACACCCAAACTCCAACACATCTGCCAGTCCAGTGCATCCCAGAACATTGGAAGTAGTTCGATTCTCTGTTTATCATAGTACCTTTCACATTTACTTAAGAACTTGCCTGCACCTAGTACTTCATCCTGTGTGAAATCTTTACTATTTGCAGTCATTAACAGGAATGGTCAGTGGAGAAGTCCAAGTATGTCCTTCTATTCCCATGTTGCAGTATTCTGCATATGAGTTTACTCCTCTAGTCTCGTGTACGTACGGCCAGTATTCAAAAGCTTTTAGTCCCCCCAAGGTTTATGTGACATCTGACATGGCTGAGAGAACGTGGGCCATAAAGGTGACGGCACGCACCAGCCCTCAGAACTTTTCACCTATCACTGAAAGTACCCCGTCGGGGACCTTTTCAGTCATTCTTAAAATCTGTATTGCTTGTTCATGTCATCCAGAAAGGGTAAATGTCAGTGCGGTCGCCAAATCCCTCATAAGGACTCCCAAATATAAGTGCCATTTTTGTTTGGGACGGTCGCACGACCACAAGGCCTGCCCTGTTTGCCAGGTGTTCATGCCTAAGACCTTACATAGTCGCTTGCATGCGTTAATTAAATCTTTACCTAGAAAACCAACATCTGAAACAGATTACTTTAGGGATGGAGGGCTCCTCAGACGTCTCCTCAGAACCACCAAAAAAGAAGGCCAAGACCTTACGCCTTTGTCTACTGCTGAGCTTCTTCTGACTGATCCTCAGCCTGTGGCCGACATAGGCCTGGTACAAGGATCTGGACCTGGATCCGCCGCCCTGGATAACTCAAGTATCTCTATGGATGCCACAGTATCTCTAGGTGAGACCATGTCCACAGATGCTATTCTGGTGCCGGGGGGAGGGATGGGACTGCGTTTTCTGAAGATCCATCTGATCCCTCCGATCCTTGCAGTCTCCAGTTTCTAGGCCCACACAGACATCCATCAGACCTCTTAAAAGGAGAGAAAGGAGAAACCATGTTTCTCCCCCAACAGAAAGCATACCTGATTGGTAGGCTTTTAGTCGAAGCCTTTTCAGTGCTTTTATGGCACTGAGGCCTATCTCTGCTGTTACTAATTCCACATCACCTCCTTTCCTGAGCCCTAGGCCTCAGGCTATAGAAATAGTCACTAGGGAAGAGGATGTCCTTTCAGATTCCTCAGAGGAATCACTTTCATGCAACTCTAAAATATCTTCCCCCTTGGGATACGGATCCCCAGAGGAAGAATCCCTGGACCCTGACTCCACAGTTGAAGACATGACTTTTGGAGAAACTATTTGCAGGATGAAGGAACACTTTAAATGGGAATCCTCAAATGACTGAGGTACATTAAAGGTACTACGACCTCATTCAAATGGAAACCCCCAGCCCATCTGCTGTTCCACCTATCCTGCCTGCCTTTTTAGATGCCTTCTCATCAGCATCACTTACCCCAGACTCCCAACCTCCTGCTCCTCACAGACCAGACAGGCTTTACAAGGAGCCTATGAAACAACTGTTGGCCAGCATGTAGTGAACTGGAGCTCAAAAAATCGAAACACCCCAACAAGCTAATCAGAATACATAGCTTTATTGTTCAAACCGGTTTCGGCAGAAAATGCCTTCATCAGTGAAATATAATCAACATTGCAAAGACAAAAAATACATAAATATTTATATGCATCCCCAACCAATAGGAAACATGGTATGTTCCCGCTCCTGAATGATAATTACATATACATAAAGTGACAAGATAATATAGTTTTACACAAAACAATGATGCTGCATTATCAATACACATTGGAACATTCGTTTGGCTAATGACCAGCTCAGATCACTTTTGGGATCAGTGTCATTTTACATACAGGAGAGGCAAAACATTAGGTTCTTTGTTTTCTCACTTCAAGCACAAGGAAGGTGGGGGAGCCATACATAAACAAATGACCATGTCTGGGGATGAACTGTTGGGCACATTCCCCTGTGGTCATTGTGGTTCTTGTAAACAAGTTAGCAAATTTAAACAATTTACCAGCCAGAACACTAGTAGAGTATATGAATGTAAAATCTTTGGAAATTGCAGCAGCAGCTGGGTGGCTTATTTGGCTACTTGCGAATGTTCGGCCTATTATGTAGGCCAAACTGCCAGGTCACTCAGAACCCGCATGAATGAACATAGAAGTGACATAAAAAATAAAAAAGAAACTAATGCCCTATACAGACATACATTAAAACATCAAAATGCTCATTTTAACTTTGTGATCATTGACAAAATTATTGGCGACAGAAGCAACTCACAAGGATGGCATAGTATTCTCAACCATAAAGAAAAATATTGGATCATTACATTGGGGGCATTATTTCCACCAGGTTTAAATGACCATTTGTAACCACAATCTCTTATGAGGAATCTATGTCATACCCTACCTATGATGTATTACTATGTTTAGCTTTGTCTGAACTATGGCATAATAGTCATTTATAATTTTTATACCATTGTATTTGTCAATGGTTTTATCTGTAATCACTATTTTAGTATGTTTTTTATACTTATGGTTTATACAATCATTATTATGGAATATCATGTATGTTCATATTATCATGTGGTTAGTTATTTTGTATTTCGTTATACAATTCCTTAGTTTGTCCTTTGACATGTCAATATTTTTCTTTTTTATCATCTAATATAGTAGGAATTTGGTTTCTTTATATTTTTTGACTATTGATACCTATACGTGTTCATCACTTTTTCATGTTATTTCTGTACCAATATATTTTCATCATATAATGTACATTTTGTCTATATCATTTGAGTTGACATCTGTCTGTAACAGATCCTATTTTCATGATCCTCATTTGGATCCTGACTTTTCCATTATTCATTATGGCACATTATTTCATGTTCATGCACAATTCTATTAACAATGTGTATATTATTATTATCCTTGCTTATTCTCTGATTCTATTTTTGTATTTCATGTACATTTTCTAATATACATGCTTATACATTATTTTTGAAATGTTTTTCACTAAACCCTTACTATTGTTTTGTGTAACTCTATATTATCTTGTCACTTTATGTATATGTAATTAGCATTCAGGAGCGGGAACATACCATGTTTCCTATTGGTTGGGGATGCATATAAATATTTATGTATTTTTTGTCTTTGCAATGTTGATTATATTGATGAAGGCATTTTCTGCCGAAACCGGTTTGAACAATAAAGCTATGTATTTTGATTAGCTTGTTGGGGTGTTTCGATTTTTTGAGCTCCGTTCACTACATGCTGGCCAACAGTTGTTTCATTGGTATGTTCGGGCCGTGCAGATTCTACGTGCACAGCGCAGTGTTCATTTACAAGGAGCCTGACACTGCTAAGCATCTGCTTAAGTGCCCACCTGCTGATCCAGCCACTGTCTCGATCTCTACTGACAAAGCCTCCAAACCCCTACCTACTGCCACCATTCTCCCTGCTGAAAAAGACAGCAAAACCATGGAAAGATTGGGCAAAAATATATATACTTTGGCCTTCAGAACTACAAATTACTAAACTCAACATGGCCCAGATATGCCTTGTCCCTCTTAGAGTCTGCCACAAAACACCTGGCAGGCACTCCAGACTCCTCTGCCAAAGCATCACTGTCCTCTCTCCTAGCTCTCTCTTCGCAGGTTACCGGACACTCTATCAAGTGCAGCTGTGATGCTGCTGAATCCTCAGCCAGGTCAGCAGGAGCAGCATCTGCCTTACGCAGATAGTCTTGGCTTCCCCTACAACACTTATCTGATGATTTCAGGGCAAGGCTCATTAATGCTCCCTTAGATAATGCTGCACTTTTTGGGTCTAAAGTAGCAGAGCTTTTCAAGTCTCTGAAGCAAAAAGGCAAATAAATGCAGGATCTTAAACATTTGTGTTTCTTCAATACCCAAGTTTCAAAGAAACTATCCAGCAAAAACATAGTTTATTAGGAAGCACTCCCATCCTGCCCTTCCTTCAAGGCCTTGAAAGCCCACAAGGAAACCACGTCATCCAGCTAGAGCATCCCCTCTCTCTAGCCAGAGAACACCCTTTCAGGACAGGGCAGATAGCAATTGACTACTTGCCACCTTTGCCTCCTCCACCCCCTCCTTCTGTACCACTGTCAGCTTGCCTCTCTCACTGCCTGGATCAATCTTACCACAGACAAGTGGGTCCTGTCCATACTACAAAATGGTTACTACATGGCTTGGATCATCCCATGACCTCCTTCACAGCAACTGCACCTCTTGCAACCAGTAGTGTAGACCCTGTTAGCTCAGGGCACCATAGAGAAAGTCCCCTCAGCTGCAAAAGGAAGATGATTCTACTCAAGGCTCTTCCTGTTCCCCAGGAAGGACGGACCCTGGATACTTATTCTAGAACTCTCAAATCTCAACCTTTTCCTAAAGGTCCCTACCTTCAAAATGCTGACCTTGCCAGACCTTTTCCCACTCCTGATTCCAAAAGATTCCTAGCAACATTAGATATAAAAGATGCTTACCTCCACATTCCAATAAAACCCGCCTACAGGAAATACCTGAGATTCTTGGTAGGATTCTCTCACTTGCAGTTCTCTGCTTTGCCCTTTGGACTGCACCCAGAGTCTTCACAAAATGCTTGGCACCAGTGGTTGCTTATGCAGGACAAAGGGAATACAAATATTCCCCTTACCTGGACTACATGTTGATCATTGCTGCCAGCCAAGAAACCCTCCAAAGGCACATCCACTTTGTGGTGGCCCTCCTTCAATCACTGAGATTCCAGATAAAGTTCCCCAAATCTCATTTACAACCAACCCAAGACATTGTATTCCTCAGGTGCAGGATCCGCTCAGACCTCACAGAGGCATACCTACCCCCACCCAAATTGAACTCTTTGACGGAGCACTTCCTTCTGGTCCTTCACTGCACAGAGTTGATTGCAAGGCAGTACCTCAAAGTACTAGGCTACATGGCAGCTCCCATACCCATGCATCCTTTAGCAAGACTGCACATGAGGAAGTTACAGTGGTACCTTCAGTCAGTCTAGAACCAACACAACCACCCTCTGGAGCACATTGTGCCCCTTCTACCCTACCTAAAAAAAGGAAATACTATGGTGGTTGGCACAGGTGAAGCACAACCCAAGCCTTCCTCTCCAACCACCTCAGCTCACACAGGTCATGTACACAGACGCCTCCAACCTGGGTTGGGGAGCCATTCTTGGCCACCTAAGGGTGCAGGGCCTATGGCCAAATCCCCACAAACTAGAACACATCAGTGCCAGGGAGATGAGGGCAATCTTTCTAGCCCTCCAGGCATTTCTTCCTTTACTATAGCAGGGACTACTTCAGATATACACAGACAACACCACTGTACTGTGATACTACATCAACAAGCAAGTAAGGACCGAGTTCTACCTGCTCTGCAGACTAGCCCTCTTGGTTTGGGAATTTGCTACCTCACAGGAAATCACTCTGCAGGTGAGCTGCATTCCCTCTCTCCACAACTCTCAGTCAGATTATTTGAGCAGAGCGAGCACAAACAACCCCAAATGGATACTTCACAAAGATGTCTTCCTGGATCTGGTCTACAGGTGGGGTATACCTCAAATAGACCTGTTTGCCTCCACCATCAACAGGCAACTTCCTGACCTTTGCACTAGGACACCAGAACCTCAGGCACTGGCAACAGATGCCGCCTCAATTTCCTGGAAGGGGAAGTATCTATATGTATTCCCCCCTTTCTCACTCATTCAGAAGGTCCTGCTGAAAATGCAGCAGGACAGTCCAAAAATCTTGTTGGTGGCACCCTACTGGCCCAGACAGCATCGGTTCCCCTTACTCCTATATCTGTCCAAGGGCAATTACTCCTACATTTGTCTAAGGGCAATCACCACAAGTTACCCCCCAGACTTGGACCTTCTCGCACAGCAAAAGGGGTCACTAATTCACCCACGGTGACAGCTTCTACACCTAACCCTTTGGCTGATAGGGTTCTGATCTTCTTCAGACACCTTTACAACAAGGACGTGCTCAATGTCCTGCAGGAGTCCAGGAAACCAAATACAAGAAAATAATACCTTTCAAAGTGGAAGAGATTCACTATTTGGTGTCATAAAGACACGTCGACCTGCTTCTTAGTGAACCCCCCTCTAGTGCTGTCTTATCTGTGTGAACGACTATAAACTGGGTTGGCTTACTCATCCATAAAGCTCATCTGTCTGCTATTTCTGCATGCATGCCTCTGGATAACCCATTAGCATTCAGACTTCCTTCGAAGCTCTTTCTTAAAGGGGTACTTCACCTCAGACCCCCCAGGAACCCCCCCCCCCGCCTTGGTACCTTAGGAACCCCCCCCCCGCCTTGGTACCTTTACTACATGCCCGAGAGACTTATACTACCACCCTTTCAGCCAGTAGATAAAGCTTCCTAAAGCGTTGTACTTGGAAAACATTTCTATTAGTGGCTCTCAGCCAGAAGAGTATCAGAACTCCAAGCCCTTATGTCTATTTCTCCTTTCTTCGTTTTCCACAAGGACAGGGTTACCCTCAGGACAAACCCGTCCTTCATGCCCAAGGTAGTGAATGACCTATCCCTCAACCAGGCCGTATACTTACCTGTCTTTTTCCCAAACCCACAAGGGGACAGTGAGAGAATGTTACATTCCCTGGATGTACACAGCCAAGTCAGGTTCTACTTGCACAACAACAAGTTTATCAGACAGGCTGACCAGCTTTTAGTCTCCTTCCATCTTAGAGCCCTGGGGAAGGCAGTGTCTAAACACACTATTTCTACTTGGATCTCAAAGGCCATCACTTGCTACCAATTCCATGGTAAGTCTCTACAGGGTGTAGTTACGGTACATTCCACAATAGCCATGGCCTTTTCAGGTGCCTTGTTTAAGGGCCTTGGATACCTCTACTATCCTGGAGGCTGCTACTTGTTTTCTGTTCACACCTTCAACAAACACTATAAACTTGACCACATCTCCAGATCCAGGGCAGGATTCACCAGGGCTATCCTTCATGGATTCCTGGAGTCTGCCTCTAGACCACCACCTCAATCTCGGTGAGCTTTGGCACTCACCCATATGAAGAATACTGCAAAATGGGAATAGAAGGACATAGAAAAGTTGTGTAAAATCTTACCATAACCATAGATGTTCTTCTCTTCCATGTTGCAGTATTCCTTCCCACCCACCTTCCCCTCATGTCAGCTAATAACTTCCCTATCTGGATGGCAATGAATTGGCATTGCCCTTAATAGGACTGGCTCTGACTGGGGCCTTCACGTCTGAGGGCTGGTGCGTGCCGATGTCGCCTTTATGGCCCACATTCTCTCAGCCACATCAGACATCTCACGCACCTTGGATGGACTAAAAGCTTTTGAATACTGGCCATACGTACGCGAGACTAGAGGAGTAAACCCATATGCAGAATACTGCAACACTGAAGAGAAGGGCATCTATGGTTATGGTAAGAATTTACACAACTTTTCTGTCAGTGGAGTCCCAAGGAATTAATTCCAAAGAATAAATAAGACAGCAACAAATTACAGTAGATATGCATTTAATAGTGCACAAGACAAATTTTCACTAATGTATGCAACATGGTCAAAAGTCTTAGTAGTATAAGAAATTTAACTATATTGTTTTATGTGTTACATGAAGTGAATTTTCTGAAGCAAATATTATTTCAAAGTAATTGAAACTGAAAAGACCTTGTTACAGTTAAATGTGTTTGGCAGATGCCAAGGTTATATATGAATGGTATAGTAAAAGAATAAAGCATTCTGGTAATGCTACAGTTGCCGATATAATTGTTACCAAGATGAGAGGCCAGAAGGGATTGACTTGTCCATTTTTCTTTGATAATGAATTCGAGGTTGTTCCAAGTTTTATACTGAGTTGACAAATTGATTGAAAGATGGGAAGATGTAGATTGTGTAAGGCATCATGTGGAGGCCTTCCAGTAAATAACCTTGGATAGGGTGTTCTGTTTGCGTAGTAGAGGTGTTTGTAAACCAAGCATAGTGCATAGAAGTGCAGTAGTAGTTATATTCAACCCAGAAGAAGTTGTACAGAAAGAGCAAGTGAAAGAAAGCACACAGTGGGTGTGGCTACTGTGTCCAGAAGCAAATTGGGTGATCCTATTATATACTTGTTTCAACTTTCTTTGACATGATGATGCTCAGTTATTAGAGAGGTAAATGGAGTACATGAAACAGGATAGAAGAGATGATCAACCCGTGAAGACCTTATCTTTGGCTGATAGATAAGCGTTAGCTAAGTGCAGTTTTCCAAAATGTGGTTAGTTTTTGGAAGTTTCATACATGGAAATTGAAATCTAGTTTAATATTGATGGTAATATGAAGAATCTTATTTATTTCATCCTCTTCAGTTAACGTGTAATGAAATTGAGTGCATTGCCCAACAGAAAATGTGTAAGCTCTGAATGAGCTTGGGAATAGGAGTTGTGGGAAAAGACTTAGAGAAGGTGTCAATTTTGTCTTTGCAACATTTAGCTGCAGAACCATGCAATGTCACCTTCCACTGATGTGTGAAAAGATGATTACAGAATAGGACTGTGTGTGCAGATTAGAACCTGAGCTGGTAACTGTGTAGTTGCCTTCATACTGGATGAATTTGACATTACTTATGTTGAGTGATTCATGATTCATTGTATACAAAGATAACAAGAACAGGACCAAGCATTAAGCCATAGGGGACACCAACAAAGCAAAGCATTGTACTGATGTAGCAAAGTCCCCTTTCCGCACTTGTGACCTGTTCTATAGTTAGTTGCTGAACTACCAAATAACAAATAGTACTTCTTGAGACACCTGTGTTTTTAGTATGAATAATTGTGTTGTATGAGACAGTATTAGAAGCTTTGATAAGTCTGAGTACTGCACTTACAAGTTTTCCATTGTGATGTTCACCATGAATATGTTTAGACAGGTCAAGAAGGGCTGTACTGCTTCCATGACTTGGTCTAAAGCCATAAAAAGGTATAATGTGCCTGCTACTTCAAAAGGATAAGGAAGCCATGTATGAGGGTCTGACAAACCATATTACTTACAAACTTCTGTGACATCATCCCATGTGCTGGTATCATTAATACTCTCTTA
Source organism: Protopterus annectens (assembly GCF_019279795.1). Taxonomy (NCBI): domain Eukaryota; kingdom Metazoa; phylum Chordata; order Ceratodontiformes; family Protopteridae; genus Protopterus; species Protopterus annectens. The sequence goes on along the minus strand of NC_056736.1, from coordinate 370,598,180 downwards.
ACTTAACATAAACCCATATGTAGTCCACTGAATAGACACATGACTCAACCAACTAAACCACACTGTTAAGGAAGGTGATACCAATTCTAACTAGAGGTGATTTTACAGGGCTTTGTCCTGGGCCCCACTGCCATTTGGCATCTACTTCTTTTTAAGTCAAGAGTCTTTGCTAACTAAATGTGCTGATGACTGCAAACTCTGTGAAGTTGTCAGTTTCCCTTGGATTATCCGATACTCCAGCACTGCCTGGAACAAATCAGTGTCTGATGTCAGTCAAGGGTTTACCTTAAATGCCAAAAAGATGAAGTGTACTTCCCTTTGGTAAAAGAACCAGCCGATGCCATTTTCTAAAGTCTTTCTTGCCGTGCGGTGCCCGAAGCAGAAGCAGTTCGCAAGTGCCGGCCGGCCAGCTCCTGAAATTACGAAAATTTTGAAACCGAAGTCTTCTTGAAAGCTAAGTACCCTGTTGGGGAAACTTTTCTTGCCTCAGACCGATGTCAGACAGTTAATAATTGTATTTCATGTGGGAAGCAAATACCGCATAAGGATTTCCATTCCCTCTGTATTCCTTGTTTAGGCCCAGACCACGAAGTTTCGGTCTGTCGCTTTTGTGCTACATTCAACAAACGCACCATTAAGCGTCGGGCGGAGTTCGCCCAGCATTAGTTTGACAAAACATTTAACTACATTATGTCGTCGGATACTCTGACTCCAGTTTTGTCTAAAAAGCGCAAAATAAGGACCGACACCACGCCAAAGCCGACTACACGTGGTCCGGTTCTCAGCGAGGCGCCTACGCAGCCCCTGACTACCGACGACACTTCATTGGCGGTATCTCCTGTGCCCGAGGTCGCAGGCTCCTCGGCCCACACCCCGACTACAGATACCGAAGTCACTCTTGGCGGTAAAGCTCAAAATGTGGACAGGTCTACCTCCTCTCAAGGTGTCTTCAGACCTTCCTCTTCTTTTTCCATCAAGGCTTTCACTAAGTCTAAAGCAGCTATGCATTCTAAGAGACAAGCTACACAGGGCCCATCTCCAGGCCCCATGCCTAAAAAACAGATGCTTAAAATGGCTGAGGATTTAATTACTCTTATCAGGGGTTCTCAACCCCCCCCCCCCCCCGACAAAAGGCCCAGAGTGGAGGAAGAATCCCCCTCCTCTGATCAGGGCTCCATTATTTCAGAGCACTCTGATGATCAGGAACATTCTTACTCGCCTTTTGAAGACTCTGATGCAGAGGAGTCCATTCCCTCTGTATCCCCCCCAGAGGATTACTCATTTGGGGAAACTTTGCATACCTTAAGGGAACACTTCCACTGGGAAGGCCAAGATTATTCAGATTCCAAGAAAAGGTTTAGGGAATTTCTCTTGCTACCTCAGCACAGGCCTCTGGCTATACCTCTTGTCTTGGACATACTAGATGATGTGTACTCGGAGGCCTGCCTTAACCCGGATTCTCTACCTCCAGCCCCAGTCAAGCCTGACAGGTACTACAGGGTTCCTGACTCACACCAATTTCTATACAAAAGCCATGCTGCTGACCCAGAAACCATCTCACAGGGCCCCAAGGGAATTAAGGCCTCCACTGCTAAAAATCCATTACCTTCCGAGAGAGATTCCAGATCCTTAGAAAGGTGGGGAAAAAAGGTATATTCCTCGGCTACCTTAACCATGAGGGCATTAAACTGTCAGTTCCATATGCTAAAATACCAACAGTTTTTGTTATCACAATTGAAAAGTAAAATGTCACAACCTGAGCAACCAGACTTGAAGGAGTTGCAGGATTTGATGCATAGTGCAGAACAAGTGGGTAAACATACCTTACAATGTGGTTTTGATGCTCTAGAGGCCTCATGTAGAGCTGCTGTTACAGGATCAGTCATACGTAGACATGCCTGGCTCAAGGAACAAACCTTGCCAGATCATGTCAAAGCTAAATTACTAGATGCCACTCTACAAAAGGATGTATTATTTGGTGCTAATGCTGAGGAGGTATTAAGGAAAATGGAGGAAAAGGCTAAATCAATGCAAACTATGAAAGATTTTCTACAGGTACAACCCCCACGTTTCAGTAGAAATTGGCCTTCCAAAAATTGGTCCTTTCCAGCCTCGGACAGACCCCAAAGAGGTAGATACAGGCACCCGAGGGGCAGAGGACAATCCCAAGGATCGTTTAGAGGCAGACAATGGCAAGCTCCTACACAAAGAGGTGGTGAGGATAACTCGCAACCATTCAGAAAGCAAGCCCAATGACTTTCCCCTTTGCATGCCAAGCAAGACTCAAATGGCAGCACCCTTAGGCGGAAAACTGGCATTATTTTCAAAAAATTGGCATATTGTCACAAAAGACAAATGGATCCTGGACATTCTAAACAGAGGCTACAGATTCCATTTTCACACCCTTCCAAAAATGAGGCATGCCAAACCTGCCACACAATCAAAGGGCAGAGGCACAAAGGCAAATTACAGATCTCATAGACATGAAAGCTATTCAAGAGGTACCTACGCACGAGCAAGGTCAAGGTTTTTATTCCAGACTATTCCTGGTACCAAGGAAGGGAAAAGATTGGAGACCTATTTTGGACCTATCCATCCTAAACACATTTCTACTCGTACCAAAATTCAAGATGCTCACTCTACAGCAGCTTCTTCCCATGCTGGGCAAGGAGTCTTGGCTGGTAACATTGGACCTCAAGGAGGCATACCTGCATGTCCCAATCAGACAAAACTGCAGAAGATACCTCGGATTTCTTGCAGGTTCAACCCATTATCAATTCTCTGTATTGCCCTTGCATCAGTAATTGTCTACTACAGACTTCAAGGGATACAAATATACCCCTATTTGGATGACTGCCTGATCCAAGCGGACAGCAAGCACATTCTTCTGAAACATCTGGCTTATGTAATAATGTTGTTGAACTCTCTGGGATACATAGTCAACAAAAAGAAATCAAGGCTAATACCCTCTCGGAAAATAATTTTCCTGGGTGCCAACTTGGACACAAACACCCAGATGGCCTACCTCACGCCAGAGAAGCAGGGGCTACTAACTCAATACTTCAGAGCACTAGCAAATTGCACCAGGCTGACTGCAAGGAAAATCCTGCAGGCTCTGGAATTCATGGCATCTTGCATCTTACTAATCCCATGTGCAAAGCTGCATATGAGGAAACTTCAATGGTACCTGAAAAACCTATGGTCTCAACACAGCCACAGTTTGGAAACAATAATACCACTAATTCCATGTCTTCAAAAGGAATTTCTGTGGTGGGCTCAAGCATGCCAAACAAACACAGGTCTCCCATTCAGCAAGCCTCAAGCAAATCAAGTCATCACAACAGACGCCTCGGACTACGCCTGGGGGGGCGCACATGACAGATCGGTGCATTCAGGGCAAATGGTCCCAAAAAGAAAAGCACCTTCACATCAATCAAAAGGAAATGCTAGCAGTAATAAATGCTATTATAGCTTTCAAAGACCTTTGGCAACCAGGTCAACTATTGATAAGAACGGACAACACCACAGTTAAAACAGGGAGGAACACATTCATACCCCCTATGCAGACTGGCCATGTCACTTTGGAACATGGCCATGGACTTACAAATCGAACTACAAGCACAGTACTTGCCAGGCAAGGAAAACACGCTGGCAGACAACCTAAGCAGAAATATGACAGATCCACACGAATGGAAGTTGCATCCTCAAGTTTTTACAAATATAATCCAAGACCAGACATAGATCTCTTTGCCTCCCACAAAAATCACCAATTGACAAAATTCTGCTCAAGGATTTTCCATCCAAAGGCCTGGAGAGTGGACACTCTCTCTTTCGGTTGGACATCAGTGACAGTTTATGCCTTCCCACGTCTTCCTCTGCTGCCCAAAGTTCTATTGAAAACCAGAGCAGACAGACCAAAGATGATTCTCATTGCTCCAGACTGGCCAAGACAACACTGGTGCCCACTCCTGAGGAGCCTGACGCATTCCCCACCATGAACCCTGCCTCTAATGCCTCTTCTCCTGATGTAGCACAGCTTCAGAACTCTTCACAGTCAGCTAAAAACACTCAATCTAGCTGCATGGAAGATTCCTTAGCATCACAACAGATCCTACTCTCCAAGGAGGTGCAGGATGTCATTTTGGAGGCCAGAAGGCCGTCTCCTAGAAAAGCTTACTCCGCAAAATGGAAACGGTTTTGTGTCTGGAATGAGAAAAAGTGCCAGGATCCTGGAAAACTGAATTTACCTCAAATATTACAGTATCTAGCTGAGCTGCTAAGCAGTGGACTTTCATTCTCCTCCATCAAAATTCACGCCTCAGCCATTTCTGCAGAATACAACACTGATCCACCCTTATTCTCTCACCCCCTCTTAAGACACTTCCTCAGAGAGGCTAAGAATCTAAAACCCCCAAGGAAACAACCAATACCTGCTTGGGATCTCAATTTCATTCTGGAAAAACTGACCTTGCCTCCTTTTGAGCCAGCTGCCTCATCAGATTTGCAATATTTGTCCTGGAAAACAGCTTTCCTTCTGGCTATTACCTCAGCTCGTAGAGTTTCAGAACTACAAGCTCTCATGGCTGTGTGCAGCCTTTTATCATCTTCCATCAGGACAGAGTTTCCTTATGAACCAACCCGTCCTTTATGCCAAAAGTGGTATCCAGGGTAGCTTTGAATCAGGCCATACACTTACCTACCTTTTATCCTAATCCTCAAAACAAAGGGGAGAGATTACTACATTCCTTGGACATCCACAGACAACTGCGTTATTATTTGGACAGAACAAAGCCTTTCAGAAAATCAGAACAGCTCTTTGTGTCCTATGTATAGGAGCTCAAGGAAAGCCAATTTCCAAACAGACAATCTCAAAATGGATAGCCCACTGCATATGCTTTTGCTATTCTTTTCATGGCAAAACTGTACCTACAGGCATCAGATCTCACTCCACAAGGGCCACGGCTACCTCTGCAGCCTTTCTCAGAGGAGTTCCTACCAAAGATATTTTAGAAGCAGCCACTTGGAGTTCTGTGCATACCTTTTCCAAGCACTACCACCTTCCACTATACTCCAAATCTAGAGCGGGCTTTGCCACTGCAGTCTTGCAGGGCATTCTGGCTCCTCCTAGTTCCACTTAGTGCCTACCACCCTTTTCTTAGTTTTGGGATTCTACCCATCTGTTATGACTGCAGCTGTATGCACAATGAACATAGTACAGTTTTGTACCTACCATAAATGTAGATATTCGAGTGCTAATACAGCTGCAGTCCAGGTTTCCCTCCCTCCTTCCCCTCTTGGGACAGGCCTATTGGCTGACATATCCTCATGCAACCAGATTGGGGTATTCATTCATGATGTATTTGCTTGCACTACTGTATTTTGATTATATGGCATTGCTTTATTACACTAATTTATGTAGTGCCTTCCTTCTGGGGGCACCTGACATCTGGGGCAAGAAAAACTGAAGAAAATGGCGTTGGCTGGTTCTTTTATACCCCTGTCGCACTGACGTCAGGGAAGAAGCGACGACAACCGACGCCGGACCTAGACTTTGGAATTCGGCCGACCGAGGACCCGCCTGACGGCAGGAGAACCCATCTGTTATGACTGCAGCTGTATTAGCACTCGAACATCTACATTTATGGTAGGTACAAAACTGTACTTTCCCTTTGGTAAAGACATTGTCCCCTCCTGTTATCAAATTGCCTGGTGTCCCTCTTAAAACAGGTAAGTATCCAAGTCCCATATAACTATGTTGAGAACAAACCTGGTTTCTAAACAAGAGTACTGAAACTGCATGAGCTCAGCTACTACAAAAAATAAATGCTCTATTTGCTGTGCCTCATGTTTGGAGGGGTGATCTTTATTGAGCCTCCCGAGCTTTGAAAGTCCCTTCGCGTTTTAACCTCCTCCACCTTTGAAGTGACAGTGGACTGTCTAATATTTTTAGATTCATAGGTAGGTACTAGACTATCTGCCCCAGGGCATTTATAAGCCTAGCCAGAGTGTGTCGGCTTTCGACGCCCCATTGATTAATTAACTGAGCCTCTGTCAAGCAGAGCCAATGAAGTGATCCCCAGGGGTGTACTTTCTGTTACCCATCCACTCGTCAAGGCTTCTCTTGAAAGTGTTAGTGAGGGGCTCTGCCTAATGTAGTTAGGAATTTTGTTCCAAAGCATGGGGAGTCTCTGTGAAAGGAATCTATCCCTCCAGCATGTTCTATTTATTGTTGTGGTGAGGTTTTGCTCACTAGAGCGCGTGGCTCGCAGTGACTTGGATTTCTTTAGGTGGAGCATGTCCAATTCTGAGTTGGACATGGCTTTGTAAGTCAGGCAGAGATCACCTCTGAGTAAGCGATATGCCACTGAGTACAGCCAGAGTTTTTTCAGTCGGGCTGCTTAGGACATATCTTTGAGGCCAGTAATCCTCTTAGTGAGGTGCTTTAGTGTTCTTTCAAGCTGTTGGAAGTGTCTTGTGAGGTACATCCCAAATGGGGCATTGTACTCTATGATGTGTCTGATGAGTGATGAGTAGAGGGGCACTATAATCTCTCTCTTTCTAGATGTGAACCCCTTAGTAATTAGATGGGCCACATAGAAGGATTTCCTAACTACTTTGGCAATATGATTGTCAAAGGAGAGATTACTATCTACCTGGGTCCCCAGATCTCTTATTACCTCTTCTGTATTAAGTGGCCTGCCGCCTATGTGGTAATTCGTGGGTGTTTTTTTTTCCCAAACGGGATGACTATGCATTTTTTGGCATTTAGCTTGAGGCCATGACTTTTGACACCAGGTGTCTGTCTCAGTAAGGCCTTTTAGGAGGATGTCCGTGTCAGCCGGAGAGTCAATTATGGCTCCCAGTTTGCAGTCATCGGCGAACTTGGTTAGCCATAGTCCTCCTGTGATTGCCTGTACTTCTGAGAAATATATGCCGAACAGTAGGGGTCCCAGAACTGAGCCTTGTGGGACACCACTTGTGACTGGTTTAGTCAGACCTGGAGCCCGCTATTCTTACCGTGTGAGTTCTTTCTGTAAGCCAGTTGGCAACCCATCTTGTAACGTAGGGGTTTATGTTCAGGCTGGTGAGTTTTTCTGTAATACCAGAGTGAGGAATGGTGTCGAACGCCTTGGCGAGATCAAGGTAGGCTGTGTGAACCACCTTTTCCTCGTCTATGGCCTTGGTGACTGTCTCGAAGAAGTCAACCAGGTTTAGTAGGCATGATCTGCCCATAACAAAGCCGAACTGGGTCGGGTCAAGTGTTTGGAGGTTCCCAATGTCTTTGTTAATGAGTTCCACAATGATGCGCTCCATAGCCTTGCAGACCAGGCTAGTCAGGCTTATGGGGCGATAGTTACCAGGGTCAGTTGTGGCCCCACCTTTGTGGAGTGGAATAACCATTGCTGTGCACCATTCTGTGGGCACATAGCCTGTGGTGAGGCTGAGGTTGAACAGCGTGTTTAGGTGGGGGGTTAGTTCGTTCTGTAGTTCATGCAAGACGTAGCCTGGGACGCCATCTGGCCCCACTGATGCTGTGTTTTTGGATTTTGAAAGGGCTGTTTTCACCTGTGCTTCTGTGATTTCCAGGACACTACACTTTTCCGGTATTGTTGTGGGCTCTTTTGAAGGTGAGAGGGAGGTGAAGTTTGCACTGAATTTATCTGCAGGTATGTTGGCAATATCAGTAGGTTCAGTATATTTTGTGCTATTTTGCACCATCTCAGAGCATATCTGCGAGTTGCCACTTAGATTCTTGACATAGTTAAAGAAGGCTTTGTGGTTATCTTTAGAATCCTTGTTTATTTTTCTTTCGAAGTTAGCCTTGGATGATTTTATGAGGGACCTTAGTTTCTTACTGATACTGATCAAGGATGTCTTTCCTTCTTGGGATTTGCTTTTTTATGAACTAGTTTCCTCCTTTTGTTGTATAACCTGTTTATGGCAGGGGTCCACCACACTGCTTTCCTTCTCTTAGGGGAGTGAGTCTTGGTTTTGCTAGGGATGGCACGATCCATGCATAATTGTAGGTGCTCATAGAGTGCAATTCTAAAGGATTCTGCATCTTGGGCAGTGTTATCCTTTAGCATGGGGGCTGTGAAACCTACCACCTCTGCCTTAATTAAGGTGAAGTTTGCTTTAGAAAAGTTTTTCACTGTGGTTTCCTTGGTTGGGGGTGGTGGTGGGGACATCCAGGGTGATTAGTTTATGGTCTGATCTAACCAGTGACGGGTTGACCTCCGGCACAGAGCACCTGTTGCCCATGTTGGTGATGACCTGGTCCAATATGTTGTGGCCTCTGGTAGGGGAGTTTACCAGCTGATCCAAGCCATTTGAGTTGATAAATTCCAGGAAGTGCTGAGCCTGCGAGTTTGTACTCAAGTAGTTTTCCCAGTTAATGGTAGGGTAACTGAAATCTCCCAAGATCAGGGGGTTTGGTAGGACCTTCATGTTTTCCAGTGTCTCCTGAAAGGCGGAGTGATGGTCCTGGGTCATGGAGGGTGATCTGTAGCAGGCCACAATTTGCATTGCAGATTTGCCCGATGTTAGTTGCACATGGATGATCTCAGAGGTGGTATGCTGCGCCACTAACCTAGAGGTGTGAGTATCCTTGATGAATATGGATACACCCCCTCCTTTTGTGTTTCGGTCCATGTTCTGTGGCCGAAATGTGTGGTATGAGTTGCAGCCCAGTAATGCTGGAGTGCTCTCTGGAGCCTTGAACCAGGTTTCAGTTACTGCACAGATGTCAATGTTCTCCATACTTAGGAGTGCTTCGAGCGCATGCATTTTGAGATTTAAACTCCTGGAGTTGAGTTGCATAACCCTCAATTTTTTACTTGTGCTGTTTAAGGTGGTGGGTTTGAATTTTGAGCCTTGCCTAAAAAAGGCACTAAGGGGGCAGCAAGAGCCTTGGCCAGTATTCGAAAGCCAAGGGATGACAGGTGGAAGTCATCTCTTGCGAAGCAACGTGGCTTGTCGAGCATGTCATCCCAGGCTGACAGACACTGGATCCCCTTTGAATGACACCAAAAGCTTAGCCAATTGTTGAAACTGATCATTTTTTCTTTATACTGAGGTATCATTCTTGGTGAGGGCAGGATGCTACTCAGGGTCAGGGTCATACCCACCTGGGCTACATGATCAGAGAGTTCTTCCATGTCTCTTTTCATGTAGTCCAGGGAGGTATGGCTCAGGTCATTCACACCAACATGAACAATGACAGAGTCATATTTGTACTTGTTCTGGAGTGACCTGAGTGCTTGTGTTATGTGGCGGATTCTGGCTCCCGACAGGCAGCTAAAAGTAACCTTCTCCTTGTCCAGCCTAGTGAGTGGGGCTCAGTGTGCCTGACTATTGAGTCACCTATTACTAGTATGTTAGGTATGTTATTTCGCCTTAAGGGCTGTGATTGTGCGGCACATTGATTTTGTGTTTTATGTGTTGTCTGGTTTGTGACGGGAGGTGCAGGTTTTGTGGGTGTCTGCTTTGGAGCTCTCTTATGCTTTTGCAGGTTTTTATTTAGACCCTCCAAGTATGATTTTGTGTATTTGTGTATTTTTTGCCAGTGCTGGTTTAGTAGGTCTGTGTTAGGCTGGAGGTGTGGTGCAAGTGTTAACCTTCTCCTCATGACGGTCTGTTCCAGTCTTGGGTGGAGATACCTTAGCCTCCAGTTTGACTGTATAATTGCATCTCTCACATATGTTAGTGTTTTGTGTTAGGAGGAGAGGGCTGTCTGTGTACATGAGGCAGTTTGTAACATTGCCTCAGGATACCCAGATTCACCAGCTGGACTGGAGAGTACACCTGAAGTTGCCCTTTGGTCATGCCTGAATAGTAGGGTGAGCTGTTTAGTCGCTTGGTTGGTGAGGGGTGGGTAAAGAGCCTTTCCCTGCTAGGCAGTCAAGTGTTGGGGTATATTAGTCCTTGCTATTAGGTCTGAGCAAGTGCTGGACTGTAGGATGCTTTTTGAGTGCTTAGGTTGAGAGAGAGACTAGTTTCAAGTGAAAAACTGAAGAGGAGACTTAGTGGAGCTGGGAATAATTTAACCCTAGCTACCCAGCTAGCTGCCTGGTGCACAAAACCATGCAACGCGTTTTTTAAACTACTAACTTCTGGGCTGGAACCACTCCTCCAGGGACAGATGGCTGCTCAAAGTTCCCCTCTCTTACAGGTGAACAGAGAAACTTCCCTCTATCCAAGTAAGGTATGGGCAACTCAGAAACTTGTAACACAGCCCTGAATTCAGCACTAGCCTGAAAACTGGACTATACTAGCTTAGAAAGGCAGGAAACAAGAAATTTATTTATTTATTTGAAAAGATAAGGCAAAAACAGTAAAAGGTACATTTAAAATGGCTTTAAACGACTACAAGCGATCAGAAAAGGTTATCACACTTCAGTGTGTAGCCTACAACAGTTAAACAATTTATTTAAACAAAAAACAACTTTTTAAAAGTGCAGGCAGTCAAATAAGTACAATATGTGAAAAAAACAAGCTTTTAAATCACAATAAGTGCTGGAAAATCAGCGTTTAGGTGGAAAACAGTTAAGTACACTAAGAAAATACAGAAAACTGATAATCACTCCAAAGTCTCTCTTTTAAGCTAGAAGGCTTATATCAATTTAAGGCTTTCTAGTGCTTTCCAATAGGTTAGTTACAGGAAAGACGGGAAACAAGCGCAGATGTGGTCTTTTAAAACCAGAAAGTTGAAAGAGATGGACAACTTCCCGAATGGTCAATAAACTATAATTCCTGGACCAAGAACCACTCCTCTTGTGGTAGACAGGCTATCTAGTACTTACCACTCCCACTGATAAGCTAGAAGGCTGCACTCCAACACAAAGGCTTGGGGGGCTCAGAAGCTTTCCAACAGTTCTGGATACAGCAACTCTGTATCTGGACTAGGCTAGTAACAGGAAAGGTAGGAAACAAGCGCAAGTGCGGCTTTTAAACCAGAAAGTTGAATGAAATGTGAAAAGCTGCTCAAATGGCCAGTAGCTACAATTTCTGGGCCAGGAAACCACTCCTCTTGTGGTAGATAGGCTACCTAATGCTTACAACTCCCACTGATGAGCTAGAAGGCTTCCATCTAACACCGAAAGGCTTGGGGGGCTCAGAAGTTTACAAAGAGTCCTGGATACAGCAAATCTGCACCTGGACTAGACTAGTTAAAGAAAAGGTGGGGAACAAGCGCAAATGCAGGCTTTTAAGCCAGCAAGTTAAAAGAGATGGAAAACTGCCTAAATGGACAATAAACTACAATTTATGGGCCAAAACCCACTCTTGTCGTGGTAGATAGGGTACCTGATGCTTACCACTTCCACTGATAAGCTAGACGGCTTCCCTCCAACACAGAAAGGCTTGGGGGGAGGGTCTCAGAAGCTTACAAAGAGTCCTGGATACAGCAAATCTGTACCTGTACTAGACTAGTAACGGGAAAGGCAGGAAACAAGCACAAGCACAGGCTTTTGAATCAGAAGGTTGAAAGAGATGGAAGAGCTTCCCAAACAGCCAATAAACTATAATTTCTGGGCCAGAAGCCTCTTCTCCTGTGGTAGATAGGCTTACCTGATGCTTACCACTGATAAGCTAGAAGTCTTCCCTCCAACACAGAAAGGCTTTGGGGGGCTCAGGAGCTTACAAACAGTCCTGGATACAGCAAGTCTGTATCTGGACTAGGTAAGTTACAGGAAAGGCAGGAAACAAGTTAGGAATTTTTTTTTTTTTTTTTTTATAACAGACATCAAGCTCCTCTGCAAGATCAACATCTGCTGGCATGACTGATTTTTACAAGTTGCATTCTACCTACTTTCAGAACTAGACGTGGAACCAAAAAAAAATCCAGCAAGACAGAGGGACTCCAAAACGTCAGGTTTCAATAAAAAACTTTTATTGTCGACACCACAAGCGCTTTCACAGACTAAGCTGCTTCTTCAGGTAATGTTTATCAAACTAAAAAATTCAGTTTAAATACCATATCCTACCTCCCTTGATTAATGTGACATCAAGGCACTCAAATTATTTAAACAGTCTCATAAAAGCATATATATAGCACCTAAGTACAGAAATAATACGTTCATAAAAACGGATATGTAACAAATATTTATTTATTTATATATATATATATATATATATATATATATATATATATATATATATATATATATATAAAGCATAAAAAATACAATAATGCAAAGGCAAAAAAAATGAGGTTGAATGTTTTTTGCCTTTAAGACATTACCTGAAGAAGCAGCTTAGTCTGTGAAAGCGCTTGTGGTGTCGACAATAAAAGTTTTTTTATTGAAACTGGCCATTTTGGAGTCCCTCGGTCTTGCTGAATTAATTTTTTGGTTTTCTTTACTGGGACTTCTTTACCGGAAAGGGTTGGTATTTGTGTTTGTTTTGCTTAGACTTGGAACCAGCTGGGAGACCATAAATTGATGCCTGGGGTATGGGGTAATAATCCTATCAGGGCAACTTTCAATACCCAGTGGAGTCGCACCTAAACTTCTAGATGACCCTTAGGCCATAAGCTTAGTATGAAGTTATGAATCAATTTTTAATAAGCATCTATATTTAAATCATCTCATTTTAGATGCTAATGTTAGTGTACATGCAGTAAAAAAAAAAACTATAGTACAATGTTAAGTTGTCAATCTCGCCTTCATTCTTGCTTGATGGGTTCGGAGCCGATCCTCGGCTCCGACTCGGCACTTGCTAAGCTCGAGAGTCACTTTTATCAGCTCGAGGCAGCCCCATATCCCATGATGCGAGGTGGTAAGTACCCAGATCTCATTTGCCGCTTAGCTGATGAGGTAATCCTTTTACCAGCTCCTGGTAAGTGTTTATTATTATACATTTAGTCTCCCCTTTTCAAATATTTCTCCCTTTCAATAGTTTTCCTTTATTGTTAAGATACTTTTAAGGGTTTTCTCTGACTAAAATTACTTTTCCCTAGTTATATTTTTAGTCAGGCCTTCATTCCCTCCCATCCCCCCCTACTGTTAGGGTGTGTGTGTGTGTGTGTTTTTAGTTATACCTTTAACTTAAATTGTTCTGATTTGGGACTGTGTGTGTGTTTTTTGTGTTTGGGATAACACTATGTCCAAGGAACAGAGGGTCTCAGGCTTCAAGAAGTGTGACTCGTGCTGTCAGAAGATGTCTCTGACAGACTGTCACACTTCTTGTATATACTGCCTGGGACCTCTCCACCTGCAGGACTCCTGTGCAATTTGTCACTCTTTTAGCCAGAGAGTCCTGCAGGAAATGAGGAACAAACTTATATTAAGAGGACTTCTTAAACCGGAGGGCTCCCTGGCAAAATTGGCTCCGGGTAAGCCCAATAAAACTACCAAGGCCCAGGCTTCTGTACCTAAGCCTTCGGCCTTGGCTCCGACTCCTTCGGAGTCGAGATCGGCTCCGGATGGAGCCGATCTTAGCTTGGAGAAATCTTCGGTGCCGATACTTTGAAGGTCACTTTGGTGTCGGCTCCGACTGGCTCCGACATCCATGTGGCTCGGGCTTCGGTGTCGGCGCCGACTGGCTCCGACACCATGATTTCTTTGCCTGTATCGGCTCCGGCCGGAGCCGATACATCTATACCTACACTCGGAGCTGAAAAGTTATCGGCTCCGTCTGGATCCATGGTTTCATCGGCTCCGATGGTTCCTTCGAGGAAGAGGTCCAGGTCGCCCTCTTTGGAATCGATACTGTCGGCTCCGGCCTCACCTCTTCTTTCGGAGCGGAGCCATCGGAGCCAATCATCTAGGTCTTCCAGGTTGTCAGACCATGATTTAGAGAGGGTGGTAAGCAGATTATTAAAATCACAGGCACTAGCCCAAATGCTTCATAGTCCGTCTCAACAGACGACTATTAGTCCACACCCTCTTCAAGTTCCTCCTTCGACTCTACCCCAGAGTTTGGAGCTGGAGTCTACGGGAATAGTTACTGCTATTGCTGAGGGCCAGATACTCCCCCCTTCTGCGCCTTCAGCATCTACTCTTATCTCCTTCTCGAGACCTTCCTTGGAGGGATTCGGTGGCCGGGCTTCCCTGGTCTGCTCCGAGGGGGTGAGTGGCATCGGACCCTTGTCCGACCCCGCTCTTCCCCTTGGAGCTTCGGCCTTGGTGAGCTCTGCTCCGACATCTGCCTTGGAGCCTTCCCTTTCGGTGGGCCCGGGAGTCCCAGTTTTTTCGGAACGGGTTCTTTCGGATCTCCCTGGGAGGGGAGCCTTCGAAGTGATGAGGAGTGTGCTGGCCCCTGGGCTCAGTCAGCAGTCTATTCCTTTAGCTCCTCCCTCTACGGTGCCTGTTAATATCTCTTCCCGCTCTCTTGCTCCCGGACCGAGAGATCCACCGCCTCAGGTTTCCCCATTGGGAGGAACCCCCTGTTCCGAGGATTCTCCTGATCCGTCAGGAGATCCTCCGCGCAAGAGGACTTGTAAGAGGAAGCACCTGGACTCCCCTGTGTCTATTACTTCGGATACCGACTTAGATGAGTCGGAGGGATCCCCAAGATCCCCCTCTGAGGATGTCTCCTTTTCAGACATCCTAGAACTCCTGAAACAGAGGGGAAACTGGCCCTCCATAAATCCCTCCAATGATGAGACGGTATACCTAGAGGCGTTTGGTTCTCGACCCTCCACCTCCTGGGTGTGTCTGCCTTTTGACCCCCTCATGCAGGTAATTGCTCGAAAGGCTTGGGCTTCTCCTGATTCCGTAGAGCCAGTTCCCAGGAGGCCTTCTAAATTTATTACAGCCCCTTCCGAACAGCAATTCCTTACAAAAGGTGTCCCTGTTGATGCCATGGTGGTGGCGGCCACCACTAAAAAGGAACTTGCAGATCCTTCCGTACCGGTCCATCCTCCTAACAAGGATTCCAGGACCATGGACAGGTATGGTAAGCGGATGTTCTCCTCAGCGACCTTTGCCATGCATTCGCTGAATTATTTGTGTCACTTCACCAGACTCCAAAGGGACATCCTTAAAGAACTAGGTGAAGTAGTACAGGATCCTGCAGCTTCGGGGGCACAAGACAAGATTGCTTCTCAGCTAGGAATCCTTAACTCCATAACCAACTCCTCCATGCAGCTGATTTCATATGCAGCAGATGGAGCGAGTAGAGCCGCAGGTACAGGAGTGGCTCTGAGACGTCAATCCTGGATGCGGCTCTGTAATTTTGCAGATCCCTTCAAGGCGTTCTTCACAAACTCTCCCTTTGATGGGTCAACTTTGTTTGGTCCTCAAGTGAAGGATACATTAACTAGGTGTGAGCAGGACGGCAAGACTCTTTCTGCCGTAGGGGTCTGTTTTTCCACCCCTTCTAGACCTTACCCCAAGGGACAGAAGGGTGGAAAGATGTGGTTCTGCAAATCCCAAGGAGTCACGCCAGATACACGTGGTCAGTTTACCCCTAGAGGCAGAGGGGTTAATAATAATAGACACCGCCCTAGAGGCAGAGGGGGTCCACAAAACCAGGGAAGCAGAGAGCCTCTCTCTGACAAGCCCTTCCAGCATCCCTGAGGTGTTGCCCGACTGTCCATCCTTGGAGGCAGTCGGGGGAAGATTATCGCTGTACCCACAAGCCTGGCGTTCCCTCTCAAAAGACAGATGGGTACAGTCGATCATATCCGAGGGTTACAGAATTCCTTTCGAGGAAAGTCCCTTCACTCACAAAAATTCCCTTCCAGATGTGTCACCCGGTCTAAGGGAAATCGCAAAGTTAGAAGTATCAAAGCTTCTACACAAAAGGGCCATTCAGACAGTTACAACAGACCATTCAGAGCCCGGAATCTACTCAAGGTTCTTTTTGGTCCCCAAAAAGACGGGAGATTGGAGACCAATATTGGACCTTAGCAGACTCAAGTCTGTGAAAAAGACGAGATTTCGAATGGTCACACTTCAGTCAATTTTGCCCTTCCTGGGCAAATACAACTGGATGTGCTCAATAGACCTTCAGGATGCGTACTATCACATAAAAATTCACAGACGCTCCAGAAGGTTTCTCCGCTTTCGGCTGGGGTCCAGTCATTTTCAATTCAGAGCCCTGCCCTTTGGTCTCACTACAGCCCCCAGAGTGTTCACCAAATGTATGGCAGTGGTCACGGCTCACCTGAGACGTCAAGGATTCCAGGTGTTTCCGTATCTCGACGACTGGCTCCTTTCAGCCACCACCAGGCATCAACTTCTCCAAGCCAGGGATTACACCCTAAATCTCTGCACTCAGTTAGGAATTTCGATCAACTACGAAAAATCCTCCTTGTTGCCCTGCCAGTCTATTACTTTCATAGGCGCAAATTTAGACACTGTTTGGATGTCAGCAACCCTCGCAGACCAAAGAATCTCAGATATCCAAAGTCACGTGCGGATCATCCTTGCCAGCAAAAAGGTGCAAGCCAGACTGGTCCTGAAAGTGTTGGGCCTCATGGCAGCGGCCATTATTCTTCTTCCCTTGGCCCGCTTCTACATGCGTCTCCTTCAATGGATGTTGTTCACCCAGTGGTCTTACCAACAACTTCCCATGCGTCATCAAATCCTGGCGACACAAGCTTGCAAAAACCATCTATCCTGGTGGATTTCTTCTCCCCAGATTCATCAGGGCAGACCCTTTGTTTCCCCGGCCCCGGTAGCCACAGTCACTACGGACGCCTCCCTGATCGGGTGGGGGGGGTCATTATCAGGGCAGGATGGTTCATGGGACGTGGCAACCGTTCAAATACCACCTGCACATAAATGTCCTAGAGATGAGAGCAGTGCTTTTAACGTTACAAGCCCTCAACGACTTTCTTCCCTTGGGAACAATTGCAGTTCACACGGACAACATGTCTGTAGTATGGTATATCAACAAGCAGGGCGGAACCAAGTCCTACCCCTTGTGTCGAGAAGCTCTCAGACTTTGGCAATGGGCGATCTCCTCTCATCGGTTTCTGGTAGCAACGCATATCCCTGGGAAAACCAACATTTTAGCGGACAGATTGAGCAGAGCTATTCTCATGCCTCACGAGTGGTCTCTCAAACAATCCATAGTGGAGGAGATTTTTCTAGAATGGGGCCGCCCATGTTGCGATCTTTTTGCTACTCCCCAAAACAGCAAATGCCCAGACTTCTTCTCTCTCTTCCCACTGCCAGGCCATTCCCCCAGAGACGCTCTTACCCAAGATTGGCCCCAGGGACTTCTTTATGCCTTTCCTCCCTTTCCTTTGATTCCACAAGTACTCCAGAAAGCCACCGTTTTGAGAGCCAAAATGATTCTCATTGTCCCCTATTGGCCTCGACAAATTTGGTTTCCGTTCCTCCACCGTCACCTCTTGGTGCAGCCGTGGCATCTGGACCCAGTGCCAGACCTTCTGATCCACCAATCGGGTCACCTGCATCGGTCCATTCCTTCTCTCAACCTCACAGCTTGGTTGCTCCACTTCCTTCCTTAGCCAGGCTTCCTATGATCTCTAACCCGGTTAGGGATATCATAGTGGCTTCCCTTAAATCCTCTACTAGAAGGATTTATACCAGCAAGTGGAAACGCTTCTCTTTTTGGGCAAAATCAAAGAATATAGATCCCTTTACTGCCCCTGTTCATGCAGTTTTGGATTTTTTAGCGGAAATCTTTCACTCGGGCTCTTCATCTTCCACGGTCAAAGTTCAGTTGGCTGCTATCTCGAACTTTCATGTCGGGTTTGCAGATCACAACATTATGTCCCACAGGCGTTGTAGAGCTTTTCTAAAAGGGATTTTCCTCCTTAAACCTCTTGTCAGGAATCCTCCTCCTCAATGGGACCTAAATCTAGTGCTGACATCCTTAATTCTTCCTCCCTTCGAGCCAGCTGTTTCATGTTCACTGAAGTTTCTTTCATGGAAAACACTCTTCCTTGTCGCTATTACCTCTGCTAGGAGAGTGTCAGAACTTCATGCTCTCTCTGTTCGTCCCCCTTATTTGGTCTTCCACAAGGACAGGGTATCCTTGAGAACTAATCCATCCTTTTTGCCCAAGGTGGCTTCGAAAACTAATTTGAACCAATCTATTGATCTCCCTGTATTTTTCCCTAATTACTCCAACAGATCGGAACAAAAATTACATTATCTTGATGTTCACCGCCAACTCAGATATTATTTGGACAGAACAAAACAATTCAGGAAATCCGATCAGCTCTTTCTTTCTTATGCTGTAAATAAGAAAGGCCTTCCTGTTTCCAAAGTGACCTTATCTAGATGGCTTTCTTCCACCATCTCCAAAGTCTATCAACTCAGGGGCAAACAGCTGTGCTCAAAACCAAAAGCGCATTCCACCAGAAGTTTAGCCACTTCCACAGCCTTTCAGGCTAGACTCCCTTTAGACACTATTTGTGCAGCATCCACTTGGGCCACTCCTCATACCTTTGTTTCTCATTACAAATTGGATTTGGCCTCCAGGGATAGAGACATTTTTCGTTCTACGGTTCTCAAGAGTCTGTTCCATTGAGCGCCACCCAGGATAGAGGTGCTAGGGACGCGGTCCCATCAAGCAAGAATGAAGGCGAGATTGACAACTTAACATTGAGAAGTTATGTACCTACCATAACGTTCCATGCTAGTTGTCTTCTCTCGCCTTCTTTCTTGCGACCCTACCCCCTTGCCTGGACAGACCTTGATCTCCCTTGTTTGGAAGATTGCTTCTTTAGGCACCAGTTAGTTTCCTGGTTCCCATTACAGCCCTTCCATTAGGCTAATTGCTTTCTTTCCTCAGTGGAAAGTTTTTTGTGCTAGGTTATTCTCCCTATAGGTACCAAACGAGATCTGGGTACTTACCGCCTTGCATCATGGGATATGGGGCTGCCTCGAGCTGGTAAAAGTGACTCTCGAGCTTAGCAGTGCAGTGAGCCGAGGATCGGCTCCGAACCCATCAAGCAAGAAAGAAGGCGAGAGAAGACAATTAACATGGAACGTTATGGTAGGTACATAACTTCTCATTTTGTATTACCTTTGGTGTTGTGTAGTATACTTTTTTTTTTTATAACTATTTTCATTCATGCCAACATTACATAAATTGCTCAGTTTCCAACTTCCTTAAACCTCACTGCTTCAACTGAACATTATTCTGCATACATTGTTCTCACAAACTCCATTTATTTTTAGGAAATTTGCTCCTGCCCTTTTCTAAAGAATTTGATTGTTTTTATCTTTATAATATTCAGTACTTCGTTTAGGTTTTGGTTTCCATTTCTTGGTAATTACTTTTTATTTTTATTTATTTATTTTTTTTTTAACATTCAAAGGCATTAAACTTAGTAAGGCGTTACTGTGTGTAGGCAGTTTGCATCCTGTATCTCAACTCAAAAAGTTTCCTTATTTGATTCCCTAGCATTTCCATAAAAGTACTCTGTCGGGAATTTTAAAAAAATGCTAACTTGTTGCGTTCTCAAAAATGATGTTTACACTTATCTCTGCTCCCCATCAAACCTCCAACATTTGCTGTCTACGTGAGGAAACATCCCTTGAAGTCTAAGGTTGGGTATAAAAATACCAATGAAATACTTTATGCAAAAATCATAAACTTTTGGACTTTCTAGCATACTTACAGATTTCTTATCATTGCTTCTTTGTAAATTCTTTCCATTCACTTTTCCCAATCTTTTCTATTTAAACAGCATCTTCTGTTCTAAACTCCGCTAAAAACTCTACCACATAGCATTTCATTTTCTCTTTTTGTATACAGTGTACTCTGTTGTCAGTCCTTGGTAAGGAAGACAATCTCTAGGGTGGCTTAATGGCTAAGGTGTTTGCCTTACAAACACAAGGTGCAGGGTTTGAGTCTCACAAGGGATAATTGGCTAGGCTTAAAATGACTCGCAAGGGCAGTTAGCTTAGTACTAAACTATGAACCTGCAGTCCAAACTTCTTATCAACCCCACTCCATTATTTTTCCCTCTAAAGTCATTCACTCCCAGTTGCTTGATCCCTTTGCTGATTTGTTCCTATAAATTCCTGCTCTTGCTTGTCTAGTTTCTGTACTTCTTAGTCATTCCCCATATTGGTAAAATTTACTTTCCATCCCTGTGTTAGCTTAGTTTTGCTATGTTGTGCTATTTTTATGAATATAATATTGTGGCTGGGGTTCATACTCCATTAAAGGGCTTGCATCCAGAGTCCTGGTGTCTCTTTCTTGAACTCTTCCCCCATTTCATCATCAATCTTTCTTTAATTTATAACCTTCTACTTGAATTATGTATATAAGCCTTAACTGTGTAGCTGTAGTGAGTCCCTTTAAATCGGATAACCCTAAACTACAATGTTCAATAGGAAACTTTTCCTCTCTTCCCCTCCCAAAGAAATTCTTTCAGCTCTATTAATTATCTGCAATTTCACTAGTTCATAAAGATGTGCTTGACCTGTATATAAGAGTAAAGGGACTAAAAACATTCTCTCTGTTTGTATCTTATTATCCTTGTCCATATCTTGTTTATTCTATTCCCACAGATACTTAAAGCTGCAATATAATTCTTTTATCCCTATACCTAAATATTTCAAGTTATCATAGCCCCATAAATATGGATGTTCATCATGTTTCACTGTTGTAGTCATTACTCTTGGGTTACTCTGCTGGCAGGCTACCCGCAGTCGGCCTGAATTCCAAAGTCTTGCTCCAGCGTTGGTTGCTGTCGCCTCTTCCCTGACGTCAGTGCGCCAGGGGTATAAAAGATGCAGCCAATGCCGTTTTCTTCAGTCTTTCTTGCTGTGCGGTGCCCAAAGCAGAAGCAGTTCGCAAGTGCCGGTTGGCCGACCCCTGAGATTTTCGTGTTTGAATTTCAGATCCGAAGTCTTCATTTAAAGCTAAGTACCCTGTTGGGGAAACTTCTTTCTTGCTCCAGACCGATGTCAGAAAAAGTTAATAATTGTATTTCTTGTGGGAAGCAAATACCTCATAAGGACTTCCATTCTTATTGTATTCCTTGCCTAGGCCCTGATCACGACGTTGCTAATTGCAGGTTTTGTGCTGGATTTACCCAATGCACTATTAAGCGTCGGTATGATTTTGCATTTCATTACTTTGGCTGAAGATTTAATTACACAATGTCGTCGGATAGCCATCCGAATACCGCAATTCACAAGAAACGCAAGGAAAAGGACAGACATCTGAGGTCCAAAACTGACGAGGCTCCTTCTAAGCCAGTCTCCGGTTCTCAGTGAGGCGCTTTCGCAGCCCCTGACCCCCGCTACTTCAGAGCCGCAGGCCGCTTCCGACTCCCACGTGGAGCAGACTAGGCCACTGGAAACTCAAGGTATTGGACACTTGGAAAGTATTCCCGCAGATGGGTCCAGAGCCACTGAGCAGGCATCGGCTTCTGAGGGTGTTTTCAGGCCTACACAGTTGTATGCAAAACCGACTACAGCTTCAAAGGCAAAGACTAAAGCACCACTAAAGACAAAGAAACAAGTGCAGCAAGCCCATGGACAGGCCTCCATGCCTAAAAAACAGATGCTCAAAATGGCCGAAGACCTAATTACTTTGATCAGGGGTTCCCATCCCTCTCCTGATAAGAGGCCTAGGCAAGAGACCGAATATGAATCTCCAGATCAGGTTTCCATTTCCTCTGACTCCTCTTCTGAACAGGAATTCTCTCTTCCTCCCTATGAGGATTCTGATGCTGAAGAATCTATCCCTTCAGCCTCTCCTCCTGAGGATTATTCTTTTGGGGAAACCCTGCATACCATGAGAGAGCACTACCACTGGGAGAGCCAAGACTACTCAGAATCTAAGAAAAGGCTCAGAGACTTTCTTTTACTACCTCAGCTCAGGCCTCTTGCTATCGCCCCTGTTTTAGACATTGTGGATGATGTATTTTTAGAGTCTGGCCTGTCTCCTGACTCTTTACCCCCTGCACCTGTCAAGCCAGACAGGTACTACAGGGTTCCAGATTCACATAAATTTCTTTATTAAATACCCTGCTGCTGACCCAGAAACTATTTCTCAGGGTCCCAAAGGGGGTCAAGGCTTCCACTGCAAAAAACCCTATCCACTCTGATAGGGATTCAAGGGCACTGGACAGATGGGGGGAAAAGGTTTACACTGCTGCTACCTTGGCTGTGAGGGCTTTAAATTGTCAATTTCATATGCTTAAATATCAGCAATGCTTATTGTCACTGCCTAAACAGAAAATGTTAACAAATTCTGAATGTGCAGAAAACTAGGAAATGCAGGATTTATTGCATGCAACTGAACAAGTGGGAAAGCATACTTTGCAATGTGGTTTTGATTCTCTGGAGGCCTCTTGTAGGGCTGCTGTTATGGGTTCTGTCATTAGGAGGCATGCTTGGTTAAAGGAACAGAATCTGCCTGATCATGTTAAAGCAAAATTATTAGATGCTCCATTACAGCATGATACTTTGTTTGGTGTTAAAGCAGAAGAGCTGTTGAAGAAAATGGAGGACAAAACGAAATCTATGCAGACAGTTGAGGATTTCTTACAGGTGCAGCCACCCAGATTTAGCAGGAACTAGCCTACAAAGAATTGGTCCTTTCCAGTGTCAGACAGGCCACAAAGAGGCAGATACAGATGCCCCAGAGGCAGATCCCAGCCCCAAGGCTCATACAGGCCTAAACAATGGGGTGCTTCTACCTCCAAAAGCGGAGAAGACAAATCACAGCCATACAGGAAACAGTCCCAATGACTTTCCTCTGCCAGCACCAAGCACTTATCTTTTGTCAGCCCCTTTAGGAGGAAAACTAGCACTTTTTTTTTACAAAATTGGCACATTATCACCCAGGACAAATGGGTCTTGAATATAGTGTCTCAGGGCTACAGGTTCCACTTTCACACCCTGCCAAGGGCAAAAGGTATGCCAGACCTGCCACACAATCAATGGGCAAAGGCACAAAAGCAAGTTTCATCCCTAATGGACATGAGGGCCATTCAGCGAGTACCACAGCAAGAGCAGGGACAAGGATTTTACTCAAGACTTTTCTTGGTACCCAGAAAGGACAAAGCCTGGAGACCAATACTGGACCTGTCTATTCTAACCACATTTCTACGTTCCAAAATTCAGAATGTTGACTCTGCAACAGCTTCTGCCCATGCTGGGCAAGAAGGCTTGGCTTGTAACTTTAGACCTAAAAGAGGCATACCTGCATGTCCCAATCAGACAATCTTGCAGAAGATACCTCAGATTCATAGCTGGCTCATTGCACTAGCAATTCTCTGCACTGCCCTTTGGCTTATCTACTGCGCCCAAGGTCTTCACAAAATGCCTGGCACCAGTAATTGCATTTTGCAGACAGAGGAATTCAAATATATCCTTACTTGGACTGCCTTATTCAAGCAGAGAACAAGGACATTCTACTAAAGCATCTGGCGTTTGTATAAAGATTACTAATTTGCCTAGGGTACACAGTAAACGAAAATAAATCAAAACGAGTACCCTCTCAAGAGATAATATTCCTGGGTGCAAGCTTAAATGCAACTGCCCAGATGCCTTTGTTTGCTAGCGTGAGATAAGCCAACTGACTTCTTACTTCAAAATGTTGGCAACAAAGACCCAGTTATCTGCAAGAAAAATTCTGCAGACTTTGGGCTTCATGGCATCCTGCATTCTGCTAATTCCATATGCCAGACTGCATATGAGGAAACTACAATGGTATCTAAAAAGTGTTTGGACTCAACATTGCCACAGCCTGGAAACATTACTTACCCTCATTCCCTGCCTGCAACAGGAGTTTCGATGGTGGACACTGGCCTGTCACCACAACAAGGGACAGCCATTCACTTTACCCACAGCCAGGCAGACACTAATCACGGATGCATCAGATTATGCCTGGGGGGCCCACATGACAGGAAAATGTATTCAGGTCACATGACCCGCAAGCCAGATGCATCTTCATATCAGTCAAAAAGAGATGCTAGCTGTTCAGAATGCCCTGACAGCTTTCAAGGATCTACTTCATCCAGGACAACTACTGATAAAGACGGACAATACTACAGTCATGTGGTACATAAACAAGCAGGGAGGCGCACATTCCTACCCCCTCTGCAGACAAGCCATGACTTCGTGGGACACAGCATTGACTTATCAAGTTCACCTGCAAGCACAATTCCTGCCAGGAAATATAAATACTCTGGCAGACTAAGCAGAAACCTCATGGATCCCCATGAGTGGAAACTGGATCCACAAGTCTTCAGCATGATAGCAAGGAAATGGGGATGCCCAGACCTAGATCTATTTGCCTCTCCTCACAACTGCCAACTACAGAGATTCTGCACATGGACTTATCACAAGCAAGCATGGAAAGTGGATACCTTATCCTTCAGCTGGAAAAACATAACAGTATATGCCTGTCCTCCACTGCCTCTCCTCCCCAAGGTACTCCTAAAGGTCAGACAAGAGAAGCCAAAAATGATACTGATTGCCCCAAACTGGCCACGCCAGCACTGGTACCCAATCCTAAAGAACTTGTCTCAAGGTCCAGCCTGGACATTGCCTCAGATTCCTCACTTACTGACCCAACAAAACAATCGGATCCTGCGCAGCCAACTCAGGACCTTAAATCTGGCAGCATGGCGGATAATGTAGCCATTCAGAACACTCCTCTCTCCAAAGCTGTGATGGATGTTATTTTGGAGGCCAGGAGGCCCAGTACCAGAAAATCTTATGCAGAAAAATGGAAGAGATTCTGTGCTTGGAACCAGGCACAATGAATTGACACGTTTGTACCAAATATTCCTCAGATTTTACAATACTTAACTGAGATGCTGGACAAAGGCCTATCCTTTTCATCAGTTAAGATCCATGCCTCTGCCATTTCAGCCCATTACAATACGGAACCACCTATCTTTTCTCATCCTTTAATAAGGCAGTACCTCAGAGGGGCCAAAAACATAAGACCTCCAAGGAGAGCACCAATACCTGCATGGGACCTCAATTATGTCTTGGAAAAACTCACACTGCCTCCTTTTGAGCCAGCCTCAACAGCTGATCTAAAATTCTTATCCTGGAAAACAGCTCTGCTCCTAGCAATAACCTCTGCAAGATGAGTCTCGGAGTTACAGGCACTCATGGCTGTGGAACCTTTTATCATTTTTATCCAGATAGGGTTTCTCTGAGGACAAACCCGACATTTATGCCTAAGGGTGGTGTCCAGTGTGGCCCTTAACCAAACCATTCACTTGCCTACCTTTTATCCAAACCCACAGAACAAGGGTGAGAGACTTCTGCATTCTTTGGACATACACAGACCGCTACGCTTCTACTTGGACAGAACTAAAGCTTTCAGAAAGACTGAGCAACTTTTAGTGGCATATGCTGCAGGATCACAAGGAAAGGCTATCTCAAAACAGACTATTTCAAAATGGATAGGCCATTGTATTCGTTTCTCCTATTCAAAACATGGCAAATCAGTGCCTAAGGGCATTAGGAAACATTCAACCAGAGCAGCAGCCTTCTTCAGAGGAGTACCAACCAAAGACATTTTAGAGGCTGCAACTTGGAGTTCAATGCACACTTTTACAAAGCACTACCACTTACCTCTCTACTCTAAATCCAGAGCAGGCTTTGCCACTGCAGTTCTGCAGGGCCTCATAGCCTCTCCTAATCCTATTTAGCCCCAGCCACCCATCCTCAGCTTTGGGATTCAACCCAAGAGTAATGACTGCAAAAGTGAACCACGATGAACGTAGTACAGTTGTGTACCTACCATAAATGTAGATGTTCGAGTGTATTCACTGTTGCAGTCCAGGTTACCCTCCCACCATCCCCCTTTCTTTTGCTGGGTCTTATCTGTACTTCTTTGTTTTATACAACCTTATGTGGTGTATTTGCTTGTAGATGAAGGAAATGTTTACCTTAGTGCATGCATGTTTATTGGCATAATTTTTTAGCCTACCCTTTTGGGGGCACCTGACATCTGGGAC
This sequence comes from Protopterus annectens, assembly GCF_019279795.1. Lineage (NCBI taxonomy): Eukaryota > Metazoa > Chordata > Ceratodontiformes > Protopteridae > Protopterus > Protopterus annectens. The sequence goes on along the minus strand of NC_056736.1, from coordinate 370,572,307 downwards.
AAGAAAAACTGAAGAAAATGGCATCTGCTGCATCTTTTATACCCCTGGTGCACTGACGTCAGGGAAGAGGCGACAGCAACCAACGCCGGACCAAGTCTTTGGAATTCAGGACGACTGCGGGTAGCCTGCCAGCAGGATAACCCAAGAGTAATGACTGCAACAGTACACTACATACACTCGAACATCTACATTTATGGTAGGTACACAACTGTACTTTACTGCTGAACCTGTTCATGTGTGGGTATATGGTTTACTTCCATAGGCTTTGTTTTCTCATTTATTTTGTATACTGAAAAGTCTTAAAACTGTCTCAAAATGTTAAACATGCACCAGCATCTTGGAAGAAAACTGTGGTGACTGTATTACTCAAGGCAGGTAAAGATCCATCAGACGCAGCTTCATATACAACCATTTCAATTTTAAGCCATGATTGCAAAGTGTCTGTACTAGTTAACAGAGTGGCATAAGTATTGCCAAAACTGATGGATATTATAATGCCCCTGCCCTGGCTCAGTAATCAAGAAGCCTCAATCCTCACCACCAACACAAGTGAGGGACATGCACATTTGGAGGATAAGTACACACACAGTAAAGTACAATTTCCATTAAGAGCACACAGAGATCACAGTCAGTCTGGGGCTGTTTTTCCCTCTCTCTCCAGATCCTCAGTAAGACTCCCCACTGGCACAGCTATAGGGTTAAGATCTCATCTAAGCCGAGTGGTCAAGCCAAAACATCCAGCACCCTCTCTGTCCAACCAGTGCTTGGTGTCCCTGCCCAAGTGATTGACACATGCATGCGCACACAGACAGACACGCACATACTTTGAGATTTGATTTATATACAAACACACGGACACTCCTGGGGAAGGCTGGCACAGGTTAACTAGCTATACCCCCTTCTGCCCACACTATAAGGTAGAAATCACTGCCACCAATCACTCTTTATCAGCTACTTAAGGCCTTTACAAAGGGTAACCAATTCTACTGTGTAATTTTACTATTATCCAAATGGTAAGTGTGATGGACAGCAAGGCTACTTGAGTGGCCTGTACAGTATCACCAAATACATATGCAAGTACCCTAAGAGGTTCTATATCTTTATACAAAACCATCCACAATTAAAAGGTTTAAATATATTTAATAATAAATAATAGAAGCACAAGACAACACTCATTAACTCAACACAGTGACAGCAGAATTCATAATTGCAGGAAATACTTTAAAACAACATTGCAGGGACAGTCTTGCATAAATACAGAAAACATCTAGACTAATCTTAATATATTCCTATCTGTAGGAGAAATCAGTGTACCTAAACAACTTGCTTACAGAACAAGGCAAATATAGATGACAAGTGTTGGAGATGTTTACAGGTCCAGAACAAGGTACAAAATGCATGGACTTTTTTCTCTGAGATAGGTCTTAAGAAAATAATACACATTACTGCTGAATCATCTCAGATTACATCATTCTTGTCACCTCTCCCTACATTCCCAGGCTAGCAGGAACTTAAAATTTAACCAGTCTCTGTTAAAAAATACTTATCTTTTAGAAGTTGGCACCACTCTTAGAAGCTTGCCTAAAACTGGATGTCGTAAAACAATTACCTTGGAAACCTGCAATTACCTTCATTTCCAGACAATAGAAAGAAGCCCCTAGCATAAGCATCCTGTCTCTTAGCTGAGATAAACTAACTTTATAGCGCATCATAAAAATCTTTTCTTATAAACTTATTTTTGTAGAGTTTTGCAAATTAACACTGTATATTCCAAGTTATACTATGAAAACATACACATTTGCATTGGCATTGCATTGGCATATAGTTTATACACATTTCTGCTCTTTTCCAGCAGGGTGCACTGTGGTTATACTCTTGAAGCTCACTTCAGAATATATAGTTTTATTACATTTTTAAGGCAAGCATACAAATCATATTAAAATTCAGATGACATAGAAATATTTACAATATTTTATCTAGCTGGGCTGGCAGTGTCACATTTATATATATAAATCATATTAATATTTTCAAGTGACATATAATTATTTATAAAATTCCAGCTAGCTGGGCTGGCAGTATCTGTTTATCACAGATAGCAATCAGTGTGGTTTTGTGGAGAAGAGGCAAGCATATGGCAATATTAATAGACCAATGATCTAGAGGGAAGAAGAATATAGGAAACTGCTGCTGTTAATTGTGGGTCTTAATGGAGAAAATGCATTTGACAGAGTAAGCTGTGATTCTGAGTAGGACAGTGGAAGCATTTGCATTCCCTTATGCAATAATAACATTTATTAGGGGGATATATGAAGGATAAGAGGTGACAAGGTTGGGAGGGTTCCTCTCCATTAAGTTGTATTTGAACAGAGGAATCCGGCAGGGGTGTCCTCTTTCCATTTAGTTATTTGCTTTATATTTAGAGCTGTTGGCAAAGAAAATAAGGGACTCGGAAATTCAAGGATATAAAATCAGTGAAGATAAAGCAAAGGCTATAGCTGTAAATTATGAACCTACACACAAATTGGTTCAGAAATACCCATATGTGTGTGTGTGTGTGTGTGTGCATGTGTGTATATGTGTGTGTGTATATATATATATATATATATATATATATATATATATATATATGTGTGTGTATGTGTATATATATATATATATATATATATATATATATATATATATATATATATGTGTATATATATATATATATATATATATATATATATATTATTTATAAAGACATGATAGGATGAAGTATTTAGGATTATTGATTAAAGCAGTTCTGTTATGGCATGAATATGTGGGAAGAGATTAAACAAAAGATAATAGAAAAACTGAGAAACTGGAAGCTCTTGCTTATAGATCTGATTATTAATATGTTAGCAGTAAAATCTTTTTAATCACTTTAGTTTTAGTACAGGTCAGTAATATTTTTATCAACCAAAGGAGAAATTTTGGACACTAATAAAGAATGAAATGCTTTTGTCTGGGAGGCAAAAGGAGCAAGAGTTAAGTGGGGTATGTAGACCCTCAGAATAGAACAAGGAGGTTTGGATATTTTAGAGGTAAGCGTTAAGACTAATATACATAATGCAAGCAGAAGGTTATAATTCAAAATGGAAGAAGATGATGAAGTGGGGAAGTCCAAGAAATAAGATGAGTGGCATTTTGGATGCATATCCTTAAGGAGAATAACCATGTGAATATTGTATTCATAAAAACTGCAGAAATTATTCTAAGAAATAAGCCAGTTTAAGAATGGAGAAAGATTGTGCCAACGGGAATGACTGCAAGTAGAGGTACTGAAAATAGGCAAGAGGGGGCTACAATTCACTGGAGAAAACTGGCAGAAGAACCAAGGCATTGGGAACAAATAACTAGAGAGGGAAAGGTAATAGTGTAATGAGGCCAAGACTGCCTTCCCTGTCTGGGATTGATATCAGAGTATAGACAAAGCAATGTGGGAGTCGTAAATGAAAGACCTTCTCTGGTAGAGGTTTTAGTCTACTCTAGAGCAGAAGATGTTGTTAAAAAGGATAATTAGTAGGGCATGTGAAATATTGCATGATTACTGTAAGAATTAGAGCAGGTTAGGAAAGATTGGGAAGAGGACTGGAAAAACAATTTACAAGGGAACAATGTGAAGACGTGTGTGGCTCTGCATGTATGTCACAAAGTCCAGAAGGTTTAGGATTTTTGCTTGGAAGTGTTTGCATTTGTATTTCTATACCTCAAGCATATTTCAAAGAATTTACCTCGGGTAGATAGTAAATGCTGAAGGTTTGATTGGCAAGAAACAGATAAACCGGGAACATGTTTTAAGGGGAGTATGTAAATTTGCAGATTTTTAATTTTCTTTACAGAATACAGTTCAGAAATATTCATGGAGTAAATGGCTGTAACTAAGGAAATTATTCATTTGAGCTGGTATACAGGATCTGAATTGCCTAGACAGAGTAAGTCCTTATTAAGTTTAATTCTGCTGGCTGCCAAAAAAAGTAATTACTAGATACTGGAAATCAAAGTCTAAACTAGTTGTAGTATTGAACATTGTAAATGAGACAAAGGAACTAGAAAATGGGCTCTTTAGAAAAGGTGAGGGGCAATTTATATAGATATAAATTGAACCTATGGGACTAATACATGAGACATAATGTTTAGGAAGAGTTTAAGAGAAGGCAGGAATTGAGCAGTTTATGTAATATTGGACTTAATGAGAGTTATTTATAAAGAAAGAAAAATATAATGCATGAAGTATGTAAATAAAATTTTAACATGGTTTGTTTTCCTTTCTATTAATGTATGTAGTATATGGCTTTAAGTGATAATTCGATAAAAGTGTTTAAAACAAGTTTAGCAATACTGAAATATTTTCAGGATTTATAAAGTGCAAAATAACATAATTTATAAGTAAAGCTAACTTTTCCAAGTTCCCATGCCAGCTGTACTCTCAAATGTGGAAGTCCCTTATTTCCCATTATTTATGACACTTTCCTTTTTTCAGCTTCTATTTTTTCTCCTTTACCTTTTAGCTGTTGTTTCTGTCATGTTTTGGAATTCCATTTTCAATTTATCCCACTCTGTTGCTATCCCTTTTGAAGAAACGTCTGTCTTCCCAATTAAGCCTAATAATTTCTTCTACCCATTCATTACTGTATATCTGGTACAGACAAACTTAAAGTGCTACTGTCTCATTTTTATGGGATTACACTGCATCTGTACCTTAGATTTTATTGGTTATCTGATATAGTTATTGAATGGGCCTGAAAGCTTTCAGTTAAATACACATTTTCTTGTAAAATGTACTTTCTGTCCAGTCTAGCAAAGTTATTACGTTTTGGGAAATGATATGCAAATTATGTCTGAGTTCCTGCTACTGAATTAACATCTTGCATACTAGATATTACTATATATTTCAGAAATCTAGCCTGTTTTGTTAAATTTTCCATTCTTGGTCCCCTTGTGTCATGCTCACTATTGTCAAACAGGTTCCAGTCTTAACCTATAAATAGTATTCCCTGCAAATAGCCTTCCCTCCCCCAGAATTCTCCTGTGTTGCGTAATAGTAGTCTTAGGTGGAGTACAAATACAACCCAGAATAATCTTCCTTCCTTGCCAATAATCTTTCCCTATTCTTTCACTATTGGAGTCCCTCTTGCAATAAGTATTATTACTCTCCTTTGCCTTTATCCCTGATATTCTGCTTCAAGTGCACCTTGAAATGGTTTCTTTGTCAAATTCACATGTTTATATCTATCAAAATGTGTCTTCTGTAACACTGTTTGCACCTCACAGGTCTTAATATAGTTCAGTACTATTTTTTGTCTGCATCTATGAGGCCATTTTCATTACTTGTCAATATTGACAGAGTAGCCATTATGAGAAAAAGCTTTTATTCCCGCTTGTTATCTGTGACAGTTTCCAACTTGCAGCTTACATGTGTACAATGGTAGACTGATCTTTTATGCAGCTGTTTCTTCTTGTCTCGTTATGGACACGTCACATTTTCCTAGTCTTTTTACTCAAAAACGCACAAGAAAAAAATCCGTAGATTTTCAAAAGCCCCATGCCCCTTTAGCTTAAGGCAAACACAAGATTATGTATACTTTTCTGAAAGGAGTTTTACCCTTCCAAATAGCAGCAGTTGCCTCAAATTCACTTTTGCACCACCAGGCATTAACTACTCTAGAATTAAGGATACCATGTTAAAGTAAACATTAGAGCCTGTGTTCCCACTTACACTTCTTGTAATCTGTTCTTATCATTTTCTTTTATTAGACAAGAAGCATCTTTATTAAATTGTCACTTATGACATAGGAAATCATACATTTAAGTGAAAACAAACCATATTGATGTAATTTTAGTTCCGAACATTGTACATCACTCATCTGTCCAGTCACTGTCAAACATTATATAGCTCATTCAAATCCTGCCTTCTTTTAAATTTCATTCCTCATCTGCATGTATTGTTCCCACAATTTCCAGTTTTTATATGTAATTTCTCTTTCTAGAGATCTCATTTCCAGTTGTTTTATCTCTGTTACTATATTCACTACTTCTAGTACAGTTGGTTTAGACTTTGATTTTTATTCTAGTAATTGTTTTTTTTGGCAGCCATCATAATTAGACTCAACAAGGCCTTACTTATGTCTAGGCAATTCCAATTCTGTATCATAGCTCAAAAAATAATTTCCTTAGTCACATCAATTTGTTCACTCAGTATTTTTGATAGAGCAGTCTGCAGGGAATTTAAGTCTGCCAATTTATTACACTCCCAGAAAATATGTTCCCAATTACCTTTTTTCCCCCTGTCACACCTCCAACATTTGCTATCTACCTGAGGAAAAATTCTTTGGAGTCTACTTGGGATATGTAAATACTTGTGTAAACACTTCCAAGCAAAGATCCTAAATCTTCTAGACTTTGTTGCGTATTTGGGATATATATATATATATATATATATATATATATATATATATATATATATATATATATATATATATATATATCCCTCACATTGTTTCTTAGAGAATTGCTTATGCAGTCTCTCTTCCAAGTACTTTCATTAATTTTGTATCACAAAAAGATTTGAAATTGTCTCAATGTCCATTTTCTGATTTTTATCTGGTATAAAATATCATCTGCAAACTGAGCCAACTTTTCTTGACTACCATACCAAGTATATCTTGAATTTGAGTGCCTTATAATTCTTTGCCAGTGGTTCTAAATGTAATGGAAATACCAAAGGGGAAAGGAGATACCCCTTTCTGGTTCCTCTGTTCATCCAACAATAATTATTATTGAGGAACCCGTCCACTTTAATTTTGGCCTCGGATCTTTCGTACATCCTCTTAATCAACCTTGTAATTTTTTCAGGGAATGTAAATGCTTCCATTGCCCTGCTCATAAACTCCCAGCTTACTCTGTCAAATACTTTTTCTGCATCAAGGCAGTAGTATTTTCTTACATTCTGCTTCCCTCTGGATTGTCAATATTCTGTTAATGTTGTCAAATGTTTGCTTCCCCCTACAAAACCACATTGATCCATTTCTGTCAATTGTGACATCATCTTTGTCATTGTTTTAGCCATTACAGACAAACAATCCATAATCATGGTTTAGGATTGAAATGAGCCTGTAAGAAGCTGGATCTGATGGGTCTTTACCCTCTTTATGTATTAGAGCCACCACTGCTTTCTTCCAGGATGTTGATGTTTCTTCTCCTCTTAAAATACTGACAGAAAATCTTCCAGATTTTTATCATTTTTTCCCTCCTAGCTTCCAAACGTTCACAATAATACCATCTATTTCTGGAGAATTTCCATTTTTATCTCATCTTCTCCTGTCCTAGCTGTTGGCAATTGCACCTCATCTACATCTAACCTTGGCATATTTAATTCTTCTGTAAACATTTCCATTTGTACCTTTTCTTGATTTACATATTTCTCTGCTTTATACAGACTTTCATTAAATTTTATAAATATTTCTTGTACTTCTGCAGGCTCTCTTGTTATCTTCCTTGTTGTAGGCTCCCTAAGCTTGGTGATGGCCCTTTCTACTTTCTGTTGCGCTAAAAGTATTTGTGCTGTGGAGTTATCAAAAAAGAGTTTCTTAACAGCAGTTTTTCTAAACTCATGTATATTATCGAGGTAATCACTTATTTTCTCTTTAGCATTCTGCAGTTACTCCTCCTCTTGTTCTGTGAGATTCTCCCTACTCTGCAGTACTTTAACCTTTGTCAGTCCCTCTAAACAAATTTGTTACTTTTTAACCGTATGTCTCTCATTTTCAACCTATTTTTAAATTACACTGTAATTTTATCCCACTCCCTAGCTGCATTTTCAGAAGAAACGTCTATCTTCTGTAATAACTCTCAAATACTTTCCACTACCCATGCCTTAAATTCCTCATGTTTTCAACAGGTGGGGAAAGAGCCAGTGTCTCATTTTTATTTTCATCCCCCTGCATTTTTATTTTAGTTATTGGTGCGTGATCTGAAATAAGTTATTGGATGCGTATCAAAACTTTCAGTTAAATGCAGATGTTCCTATGAAGTACATGTTCTATCTAGTCTAGACCTGTTTTTGTATCTTGGAGAATAATATGTAATTCACTCCAAACTCCTACTACTAAATTTACATTTTCCATGCAAAGTATTTTCATAAATTTCTTCAAACATCTACCCTTCTTTGTGATATTTTCCTTTTTGGACCCCCCAGTTGCATATTCGTTACTGCAAATCTATAAGCAATATCCACTGCTGAAAGCTGATTATTTCTCCCTGAATATTTTATGATCCTTTATTTTATTTCTATTACTCTCTCAAAAAAGAAAAAAAAAAAAAAAAAACAGCTTGCCTGCTTTCAGTAAACATTAGCTGTTAGACTTATGAAAAAGTACAGTGTTATAAAATACATTTAAGGTAGTGCAACTGCCAAGAAGGCAGCTATTTATACAAGTTATTCAATTCCCAGATTTCAGTTTTTATTTTTTCACTAAACTGCATGCCTGTGCAACTTTATTAATTACATTATACAGTTTCACTCGGAGCAGAGTGTTCAAACCTATCGGTATTAACTGCTTGCTAAAAGCTGTTGCTGATGGAAAAAATACTAACATTACAAATGCCAAGAAAAAGAACCCTTGTGGATTCCACTTATTTCACCTTGTTCAGACCTGCCATGATAAGTTGCCTGCACCTGTGGACTAAAAGGATTTGCTAATGGAATACAACATTGTTCTTGTTTTTTTTTTTTTCCTTTATTTTTAAGCCTGTTTGCTAAGAACTGTAGCTTAAACTAAGAATATTAGTTTAGACATCCACCTGTGTAAAATAGTGGAGATTATTATTTTTTAACTGTCAAAGTCAAGTCACTTCAATTCACACAAGTGCGAACCGAGCAGAATTACATTTCTTCGGACTCAATGTGCATACAATACATAGACTACATTTAACATGACAATAATACAGAAAATTCTATAGACACAGATGGCAAACACAACAATAATATTTGCATGATTGCACTGATTTAACAGATTGTCACTCATTACTAGATTGTTAGCTTATTTTCACTGGAAAAATTGCACTTAACTGATTGATTTAAGGCCTACATTTGTATTGCAAAGTAAGACGGTTCAGTTTGATTACTACCGACTTTGCTGTCTGGGTGAGGTTAAGACTTTGTTACATATTGCATTATAGAGACTTTTTGGTGGTGTTGGATTACTGCCTTAATGTCCAGTGTGAAGGGCACTGTTACTAGAGTTCATTAACCTGATGGCTAGTGGGAAGACGCTGTTTCTGAATCTCGTGGTTTTGCAATGTATACGTTGAAAGTGCCTTCCTGATGTTAAATGTGAGAGCAATATGCACTGAAAGCGCCTTTCTGATATTAAATATGAGAACAGCTTGTAAGCAGGATTAGTGCTATCCCTGGTTGGTTCCTTGCCCTTCTGACACATCTGGACATGTGCAGGTCTTGTATGCACAGTAGGGAGTTTCTCCTTTATTCTCTCCCCAGCAGCCCAAGATCTCTAGCTTTTCTTACCTTTTTGCATTGTAAACTGTACTTTTCTTAGTTAGTGTATCCATGCTTTATTGATTTGCCGTTTGAAAATTCACAAATCTCACTCCACCTTAAATTTAAAAAAACCCTAACTGCATACTGCATAGAACGACTTTACAATAGAGCATGTTGCTTACATCATGAAGTTATGCAAATATTAACAACAAAACTGTTTTTCTTTACAGTTAACACAGTAGTAATGTATGCGGATAATCTGCTTCTGGAATTAAACATTGTTCAAGAATTCAAACATAAATTGCAAAACATGTTTTCCTCACTATGCAGATGGATCCATGATGATAAACGTATAGTAATCACAAAAAAGTCCAGCATAATCACTTTTGCCTCAAGCCACAAACTAAAATATCTAACTCCACACACAATAACAGACAATAATACTGTCCCTCTACATAATATAATCAAACAAAAATGTCTAGAACTTGGGCCTAACCCTATCCTTCTCAAAACACACAGATATTATCAACAGAACAGTTAAGCAAATCAAATTATGCTAGAAGAGTTCCTTAACCCCCTCAGTCTTGGACTGTCATTGCCAAATATGTGGTTATACCCAAAGTAGAGTGTCACCTTCTTCTAATATCATTTCCTCTTGTTCTTATACTCACAAAGTACAGTTAGCTGAAAATAAACAAGTTTTCCCTACTGGCAGATGCTAAAACCTATCAGAGTAACCTCCTGAAATAGATTCAGATGGCTCTCAATAAACAGTAGAACAGTCCTGCTTCTAAACTCTCTGCTTTACAAAATAAACCACCATGCCTCTTGCCCTTCATTAAAAGGAACACTTTCCATTAAACAGCAAACATATACTCTTGGGGATAATCTTGATGACATTATTACATGTGCTAGACCTGATTCAGAACAGGCATAGGTGAAAGGGTCTCTCCAAACTTGGGCCCTCTAAATGGAGTCATTTGCCAAATGAAGTAAGAAATCAAAATCAGACTTCCTTTAAAAACAAAATTAGAGTATTACCTACCAGAAGCTCCCTTCTGTTGCGTCTGTGACAATGGATAGGTAATCCCTACTCCTAGGCCACAAAAGCCATAACAGAAACATAGTACACCACTCCATCCCTTGGCTTTTATCTATGTGTTAAAGTACCTGTATACAGGCCCTTATTCTTGTGGTTTTTCTCATCGTGAGTAGTTGCATGTCTTCATGTAAATGCTTTATAAGGTTTCCATAAGTGTGCATAATGTATTTGTTTTCTGTTAAGGTTGTACTCCATGCATAATGCATTTATCTTCTGCAAATTTTGTACTTGTGATACCAGATGTTGTGGCAAGTGTCCACTGAGCCTGGTGCATGGGTGAAAGTGATCTGTTGACCAGCCCACTTACCCATTTAGCAAATTTCAAATAAATAAATCCTGGATACATTGTAATGAAGAAAGGGTAGTTTCTTAATTTAATATCTTAAGC